>NC_086451.1:106730525-106828025 GCF_028390025.1 Pseudophryne corroboree | reverse complement strand
CCGGACGCACGTCTAACATCAGCATAGTTGTTATGACCACAGTAATCCGCTTTGCAACAGGGTATATATATATATATATATATATATATATATATATATATATATATATATACAGCAGTATCACTGGAATTATATGGCAGTACCACTGGACATATATGGCAGGATCACTGGAATTATACGGCAGTACCGCTGGACATATATGGAGGTATCAAATGGACATTGACGGCAGTATCACTGGACTGGACTTATACGCCAGTACCCCTGGAATTATACGGCAGGATCACTGGACTTATACGCCAGTACCCCTGGAATTATACAGCAGGATCACTGGACTTATACGCCAGTACCCCTGGAATTATACGGCAGGATCACTGGAGTTATACGCCAGTACCCCTGGAATTATACGGCAGGATCACTGGAATTATACGGCAGTATTGCTGGACATATACAGCAGTATCAGTGGACATATACGGCAGTATCACTGGACTGCATTTATACGCCAGTACCACTGTAATTATACGGCAGGATCACTGGATTTATACGGCAGTACCGCTGGACATATACGGCAGTATCAATGGACATATACGGCAGTATCAATGGACATATACGGCAGTATCACTGGACATATATACGGCAGTATCAATGGACATATAAGGCAGTATCACTGGACTGTACTTATACGCCAGTACCACTAGAATTTTACGGCAGGATCACTGGAATTATATGACAAGATCACGGGAATTATACGGCAGTATCACTGGAATTATACGCAAATATCACAGGAATTATATGGCAATATCACTGGAATTATATGGCAGTATCACAGGAATTATACGCCAGTATCACTGGAATATTACGCCAGTATCACAGGAATTATACGCCAGTATCACAGGAATTATACGCCAGTATCACAGGAATTATACGCCAGTATCACAGGAATTATACGCCAGTATCACAGGAATTATACGGCAATATCACTGGAATTATATGGCAGTATCACAGGAATTATACAGCAGTATCACAGGAATTATACGGCAGTATCACCGGAATTATACGCAATATCACTGGAATGATACGCTGGAATCACAGGAATGATACGCCAGTATCACAGGAATTATATGCCAGTATCACGGGATTTATATGCCAGTATCACGGGAATTATACGCCAGTAACACTGGATATATGGCAGCAGAGGACACCACCACTGTGACTGGTCACTGGACTGATGCTGCACAAGACACTACCCCTGGTCTGATGGACACAGCAAAACTGCAAGGCACTTATACAGCAGCACTAGGGACATATAGCAGCAGAGGACACCAGCACTGTGACTGGTTGGACTGATGCAGCAAAAGACACTACACTGGACTGAGCAGCACAAGACAGCACTGGAATCGCCACCCCACTTTCCCGCCCACACGTCCTCTCCATAGGCGTGCGCACGGGGGGTGCCTGGTGCGCACAGGCACCCCCTAATGTCCGTCACACCCCGCACGCCAGGACTGCAGCACAGTAATCGGAGCCGCAAGGTACACTTCAGCCCTACATACCCTGCAGCAGTTTTACGCTGCCTCCCCCACCTGCCTTAGACACTAGTGCACAGACCCTTGTGACGTGTCACCAATGTGTCTGCTGCTGTCCCCGCGGCTGCCGGCTCATGTCAGTTCTGCAGGACAGCCAGGCAGCCGTTCAGATGTGCTGTGGGGCCGTACCGCAGAGTGACAGGCGGCCGCTGATGAGGGATCACGGGTGTGCGGGCAGGCCAGCTATATTGTATCAGCCAGCCGCCGGAGCTCAGCTAGGGGGCCGGGATGACTGACAAAGCGTGTGGCGGCCGGAACTGAGGGGGCGGCACAGTGATCTTAGGCAGCTGGCCGTGCTGTAGTGCTGAGAGGCCGGGCTGACTGAGGAGCAGCTGGAGGCGATCCTGGGAGGCACGAGGATTATATCCTGCAGTGCAGACTCAGTGGGAATTAAGTACCACTGACAGAGAGGTCCGCTGGTGCTGATGATTCTGATGATCCAGTCTGCATCTAAGTTCTCACTCACAGGCAAATGTCTGCCTGTGCAAGTGTCATCAGCACCAGTGGCTTCCTCTGTCAGTTGATCATCAGGTACAGGTGTAACAAGGTGGCATGGGGGTTGTGTGCTCCCCCCTCTTTCCAGGGAACTTCAGTCCAGACTTGGAGTAATTCTGCTCCATCTCCATATGTTGCCACGCCCCAAAGTCTCAGCTCCCTCCCTATCCCTTGCCCCCATGCTTCCCCTGGGTAGGCTGGACAGAGTCACTCAGAAGACATTCCCCATCTGCATCTCTGCTCCTATCCACCACTGCCCTTTGTGTTTGCTCCTCCCCCTTATGTGCCTATGTCCCCTTCCTTTTCCTGAGTGGGGTTTTAAGGGTATCTGGCACTGCTGGGGGCTTACTGTGTGGCATAATGTGAATTTGGCTCATACCGAGTGGCGTAATGTGACTTTGGCTCATACCGTGTGGTGTAATGTGAATTTGGCTCAGACTGTGTGGCGTATTGTGAATTACTGCTCATACCTTGTGACATAATGTGTATTTGGCTCATACTGTGTGGAGTAATGTTAATTTCCGCTCATACTGTGTGGCGTAATGTGAATTTCAGCTCATACCATGTGGTGTAAAGTTAATTTCCACTCATACCATGTGGCATAATGTGAATTCAGCTCATACCATGTGGCGTAATGTGAATTTGGATCATACCGTGTAGCTTAATGTGAATTTCTGCTGTTACCATGTGGCGTAATGTGATTTCCACTCATAATGTGTGGCGTATTGTGAATATCCGCTCATACTGTGTGGCGTAATGTGAATTTCCGCTCATATTGTGTGGCGTAATGTGAATTTCCACTCATACTGTGTGCTTTAATGTGAATTTCAGCTCATACCGTGTGGGGGTGTAGTATGGTATGCCGGCGCCACGCTATTTATTCTCCCTCCAGGGGGGTTGTGGACCCCCAAGAAGGAGAATAGTTGTCGGTATGCCGGGTGTCGGGATTCCGGCACCGGTATACTGAGCGCCGGGATCCCAACAGCTGGCATACTGAATACCAACCCCATGTGCCGTAATGTGAATTTCAGCTCATACTGTGTGGCGTAATATATATTTCGACAAATGTCACACATGTACTGCGGAGGAGGAGTCTGGTGGCATAGAAAGAGGCAGATGTGACTCTCATGGCACATGTGTGAATATTAAACTTTACTTGTGTTGTTTTAAAGCTCAACTGTTTGGCCCCCTAAATCTCCCGTACTTTTCAGAGTGGCCCACTCAAAATCAGGATGTTAGTGCTGGGGGGTGCAAGGGTTGGGGTGTAGTGGGGGAGGGGAATGCATATGCACCTAGGCCCACCACTCTCTATTTCCACCACTGGATAAGGATAGGATGGGGAAGTGTAAGCAATGATAAGGTGCGGCGGCAGCTAGAACTGAGTGCTATGCCGTAGCAGACAGTCAGTACCGACTGGTGGTTGCACCATTATGTTTTATTTTATTTCTCTGGGGTGTATTATATTAACTTTATTAGGAACTAGGGAGAAATTAGATTAAGCCATGTGATTTTACTGAGGAAATGTGAAATAGTGCTAGACATGACCCTGGGCGGTGCTAGACACGCCCAAAAGGCGGTGCTAAACAGGCCCAAAAGGCGGTGCTAGACACGCCCCTCCGGTGGTGCACCCCCTAATAAAATTAGCTGCGCACGCCTATGGTCCTCTCATTACACTCTCCGAGACTGGAGTGAAAATGTCGGCGACATGCGGGTCCTTATATGGAATCCAAACCCCGTGAGAATCTGACAGCGGGATGATGACGTTTTGCCTCGTTCTGGTTTTTCAGAGTCAGGCGGGAAAACCCGAGCCTGACACGGATCCGGACTCGGGTAGGGAGGTTCGGTATAGTTTGGATCTCAGGTATCCGAACGTGCTCATCCCTATTATACTGTATGTATGTCATACTTGCCTACTTTTGAGAAAACATTTCAGGGAGATTGTGAAAGTACCACCAATCAGCGCGGGCGCGTACTGCTACATCTAAGAGGTGTGTCATGAAAATTTACTTGCATACATCCAAATGTAAATGAGCCCCAAAGTTTGTAAGATGTACTTGTTGAAGAAAGACACTGATATTTTTCAGGAATTTTTTGTGTATTGTGTTTCACAAGAGCTTCCATATACTGTAAGTGGCCACGAGAAACCTTATTTAAAATGCATGTAGCCATAGGGATCATTGTGCCTTATAACCAATACAAGGAAATTGCATTGATGAGCCCATTTGAATGTATGTATCTCTCATTTATTTCCCCCCCCAAAAAAAATGTAACAGCTGCATAATGGGGTTAAGGTGCAATCAGGGAGATTGATGGACTATTCAGGGAGTGAGGGAGATTGCTACTAATTCAGGGAGTCTCCTGCAGAATGAGGGAGGGTAGGCAACTATGACGTATGTGCACTTGGGGGGTGGGGGTGGTACAGAGAGTTATTTGCTAATCTGAATCCTCAGAACGGAGCAATGCCATGAGATGTCTGGCAGCCCCAAAACCAGGGGTGGATTTAGGGGTGAAGGCACATTTGTGGCTTGCTGGAGGTCATTTTGCAGGGCTCTGGCAGTGCTCCTCCTGTTCCTCCTTGCACAAAGGCAGAGGAAGCAGTCCTGCTGCTGGGTTGTTGCCCTCCTACGGCCTCCTCCATGTCTCCTGATGTACTGGCCTGTCTCCTGGTAGCGCCTTCATGCTCTGGACACTACGCTGACAGACACAGCAAACCTTCTTGCCACAGCTCGCATTGATGTGCCATCCTGGATGAGCTGCACTACCTGAGCCACTTGTGTGGGTTGTAGACTCCGTCTCATGCTACCACTAGAGTGAAAGCACCGCCAGCTTTCAAAAGTGACCAAAACATCAGCCAGAAAGCATAGGAGCTGAGAAGTGGTCTGTGGTCACCACCTGCAGAACAACTCCTTTATTGGGGGTGTCTTGCTAATTGCCTATAATTTCCACCTGTTGTCTATTCCATTTGCACAACAGCATGTGAAATTGATTGTCAATCAGTGTTGCTTCCTAAACTGATTTCACAGAAGTGTGATTGACTTGGAGTTACATTGTGTTGTTTAAGTGTTCCCTTTATTTTTTTGAGCAGTGTATATATTAAATCAATCTATTGGTTGGACATTCCATGATTTTAGCTCTTTAGTATTGAATCTGTACCATCATTCTATTCCTGTGGTATTCAGGTGATACCTTTTAAACCACATTTGTGAATTCACATTATCTCCAGGGTTTATCTCAGTCCGTGGCAGAAAACTGTGAAATAAGTCTTTGGCTCCAAAAATATTTGATTTACATATTTATACTGGCCTCCCCTTTTTTTTAGTGTGCATTGTGCATAGTATAGTCATAAGGGTAGTTTGGTGAATTAACTGCATTGTAGTTGTAAATTGTGCCTGGAAGCTGCGACTCAGTGGAGTAAACTGCTGGTAGAGTCTACAGTATTTAAAAAAGATCCCGGACTGAAGAACAGGGGTAACCAGGGAACAACCAAAACTGCATTTTAATGTACCTGTCATGGGTCCAACCATCCCCTTGGGTGCTACTACACTCATGTTGTGCGTAGCAATGCCATCCACACTTTGTGATTCACATCAGACTTTCTGTTTAATACCCTAGCAGACACACACAAGGAAGAATCAATTATAATCAGATGCCAAGTAACATACCAGTATATTTTTGGAACATGGGAAAAAATCGTTTTATCTGGACAAAATTTACACAAACTCAAGGAGAACATAGCACCGCCACACAGAAAGGGCCCTGGCCAGGAATCACACTCATGATCCCAGCAATGTGAGACGCTGTGACACCTAACCAATGTCATGTCATAAGTGATCATCTAGGTTCTCCTAAGGGTAGCGCCAGCCCTGCTCATTCTCCTTGGAGAGCAGGCGATTTCCCAGAGGACACTTAATGTGTGTGCCTGCAAGGTGGATGAAGAAATGCCACAGTGAAACAAATTGCATTTTCATTGAACAGTAAGCGGCCAAAAGCATAATGATTAAACTTTTGTAATAAATAATACATTTCCGCCTGTAATAGGAGCTTGAGGAACATTGTGATCAGCAACATGAGAATATGGTTTACGGCAGGTACACATCACAAACACCTACTTGTGCCCATGTTGTACGCCATTTGTTTTATGTACAGCAAATGCATTTACTATTAGGCATCAATTAAAATATACAAGCTCTCTAATAGGGCAGACTTACCCAGTGCCATACACAAAGAAAATAACAATTAAAAAAGTGCTTAAATAAACTCATAAAAGTATAATCTAAAACTGAGCACTAAATAAAACACCAATCACAGTCAGCAAGGCTTCGCAAACAGCCAATCATAAGTGACAGCAGCCTTCATGATCATCATCTGAAGTATGTACCTGCCCCTGACCACCAAATACGGCTTTCTGAGACATTTGTGTGCAATTACACAAACACACCCTTACGGCATTGGGCCTATGTCAGAAAACCTATGTCTCCGCACATAAAAAAAAAAAAAACACAGGCAACCATGAGAAGCAGAATCACACGCACCTGAAAGGGTGCATACGCATACAACCACTGTACCAGGTGCAGTTTGATCTCACTAACAATACAATGTAGTATTAGTCTGCATCAGTTCCCTGAGTGACCAGGGGCGTGATGACAAAAGTGGCATCATCACATGAGTTATGCCATGCACTTGATGGCACAGACGGTGGAATGAGGCCCGCCCATTTCTACTTTACAAGCTTCCCCTGTGCATCCCCCAGAAGAGAGGTATGTAAAGAGGGCACGTGATAATCATAAATACTGTATATATGTAACTGGGCACTGCTTCTCTGAGTCACACTTGGTAACACACATACTGACACAGAACAGACACAATACTGTACTGTGTGGCAGAGAAGGATTTGCCACAAGGCAACCAAAGCAGCTGCTTAGGGCCCTATGTTTTCTCAGGGGGCCCTGCTGATCCCAGGGGGCCTGCCGACAAGGCTGTTTAAACTGCATTTCTGGTGGACCACGAGCTTCACCGAAATTGTCAGAGAGCTGAGCTGGCTGAATACTACCTATAATGAAGTCAGCACTAATGTAATTGGGTGTAATAATAAGTATTATAAGGTATGGGTGCCGGCATTATATATAAGTGCCTCCCCCCCACACACACATACTGATTGTAGCACGTCACCCATCCTCTATTAGCAGGTCTCCCATCCCTTATAATATCCATTATTGCACCCCTCTGTGACTGTATTGACTATTTCTCTGACGTCCTAAGTGGATGCTGGGACTCCGTAAGGACCATGGGGATTAGCGGCTCCGCAGGAGACTGGGCACAACTAAAGAAAGCTTTAGGACTACCTGGTGTGCACTGGCTCCTCCTACTAAGACCCTCCTCCAGACCTCAGTTAGATTCTTGTGCCCGGCTGAGCTGGATGCACACTAGGGGCTCTCCTGAGCTCCTAGAAAGAAAGTATATTTTAGGTTTTTTATTTTACAGTGAGATCTGCTGGCAACAGACTCACTGCAGCGAGGGACTAAGGGGAGAAGAAGCGAACCTACCTAACTGGTGGTAGCTTGGGCTTCTTAGGCTACTGGACACCATTAGCTCCAGAGGGATCGACCGCATGGAACCGGCCATTGATGTTCTGTCCCGGAGCCGCGCCGCCGGCCCCCTTACAGAGCCAGAAGCAAGAAGAGTCCGGAAAATCGGCGGCAGAAGACATCAGTCTTCACCAAGGTAGCGCACAGCACTGCAGCTGTGCGCCATTGCTCCTCATACACACTTCACACTCCGGTCACTGAGGGTGCAGGGCGCTGGGGGGGGGGCGCCTTGAGCAGCAATAAAACACCTTGGCTGGCAAATATATCACAATATATAGCCCCAGAGGCTATATATGTGATAAATACCCCTGCCAGAGATCCATAAAAAAGCGGGAGAAAAGTCCGTGAAAAAGGGGCGGAGCTATCTCCCTCAGCACACTGGCGCCATTTTCTCTTCACAGTGCAGCTGGAAGACAGCCCCCCAGGCTCTCCCCTGTAGTTTTTAGGCTCAAAGGGTTAAAAAGAGAGGGGGGGCACTAAATTTAGGCACAATATTGTTTATACAAGCAGCTATTGGGGGAAAAATCACTCAGTTATAGTGTTAATCCCTGCATTATATAGCGCTCTGCTGTGTGCTGGCATACTCTCTCTGTCTCCCCAAAGGACTTTGTGGGGTCCTGTCCTCAGTCAGAGCATTCCCTGTGTGTATGCTGTGTGTCGGTACGGCTGTGTCGACATGTGGGATGAGGAAGGTTACGTGGAGGTGGAGCAGAGGCCGATAAATGGGATGTCGCCCCCTGGGGGGCCGACACCAGAGTGGATGGATAGGTGGAAGGTATTAACCGACAATGTCAACTCCTTACATAAAAGGCTGGATGACGTAACAGCTGTGGGACAGCCGGCTTCTCAGCCCGCGCCTGCCCAGGCGTCTCAAAGGCCATCAGGGGCTCAAAAAAGTGCCCGTTACCTCAGATGGCAGACACAGATGTCGACACGGAGTCTGACTCCAGTGTCGACGAGGTTGAGACATATACACAATCCACTAGGAACATCCGTTACATGATCTCGGCAATGAAAAATGTGTTACGCATTTCTGACATGAACCCAAGTACCACATAAAAGGGGTTTTATTTTTGGGGAGAAAAAGCAGCCAGTGTTTTGTTCCCCCATCAGATGAATGAATGAAGTGTGTAAAGTAGCGTGGGTTCCCCCGATAAGAAACTGGTAATTTCTAAAAAGTTACTGATGGCGTACCCTTTCCCGCCAGAAGATAGGTCACGTTGGGAGATATCCCTTAGGGTGGATAAGGCGCTCACACGTTTGTCAAAAAAGGTGGCACTGCCGTCTTAGGATACGGCCACCTTGAAGGAGCCTGCTGATAAAAAGCAGGAGGCTATCCTGAAGTCTGTATATACACACTCAGGTTATATACTGAGACCTGCAATTGCCTCAGCATAAATAGTGCTGCTGCAGCGTGGTCTGATACCCAGTCAGATAATATTAATACTCTAAGACAGGGATAATAGTTTGCTAACATAGAGCATATTAAAGACGTCGTCTTAGATATAAAGGATGCACAGAGGGATATTTGCCGGCTGGCATCCAGAATTAATGCAATGTCCATTCTGCCAGGAGGGTATTAGAAACCCGGCAGTGGACAGGTGATGCTGCCTATAAAAGGCACATGGAGATTCTGCCTTATAAGGGTGAGGAATTGTTTGGGGATGGTCTCTGGGACCTCGTATCCACAGCAACAGCTGGGAAGAAAATTTTTTACCTCAGGTTTCCTCACAGCCTAAGAAAGCACTGTATTTTCAGGTACAGTCCTTTCGGCTTCAGAAAAGCAAGCGGGTCAAAGGCGCTTCCTTTCTGCACAGAGACAAGGGAAGAAGGAAAAAGCTGCACCAGCAGCCAGTTCCCAGGATCAAAAATCTTCCCCCGCTTCCTCTGAGTCCACCGCATGACGTTGGGGCTCCACAGGTGGAGACAGGTGCGGTAGGGGCGCGTCTCTGGAACTTCAGGGACCAGTGGGCTTGCCCACAGGTGGATCCCTAGGTTCTGCAAATAGTATCACAGGGATACAGGCTGGAGTTCGAGGCGACTCCCCCTCGCCGTTACCTCACATCAGCCTTGCCTGCTGCCCTCGGAGGAAGGTAGTACTGGCGGCAATTCACAAGCTGTACTTCCAGCAGGTGAAATCAAGGTACCCCTACTTCAACAAGGCCGGGGTTACTATTCCAAAATGTTGTGGTACCGAAACCAGACGGTTCGGTGAGACCCATTCTAAAATTGAAAGCCTTGAACACTTATATACGAAGGTTCAAGTTCAAAATGGAATCGCTCAGGGCGATTATTGCAAGCCTGGAGAATTTCATGTTATCACTGGACATCAAGGATGCTTACCTGCATGTCCCTATTTACCCTCTTCACCAGGAGTACCTCAAAATTGTGGTACAGGATTGTCATTACCAATTCCAGACGTTGCCATTGGTCTGTCCCCGGCACAGAGGTATTTACCAAGGTAATGGCCGAAATAATTATCCCGTACTTGGACGATCTCCTTATAAAGGCGAGGTCCAGGGAGCAGTTGTTCGGCGGAGTAGCACTATCTCGGCAAGTGCTACAACAGCACGGCTGGATTCTGAATATTCCAAAGTCGCAGCTGGTTCCTACGACGCGTCTACTGTTCCTGGGTATGGTTCTGGACACAGAACAGGATAAAAAGGGTTTCCCCCGGAAGAGAAGTCCAAGGAGTTGTCGTCTCTAGACAGAGACCTCCTAATACGTATACAGGTGTCGGTGCATCAATGCACGCGAGCCCTGGGAAGGATGGTAGCTTCTTACGAAGAAATTCCATTCGCCAGGTCCCATGCAAGGATTTTCCAGTGGGATCTGTTGGACAAGTGGTCCGGGTCGCATCTTCAGATGCATCGGCGGATAACCCTGTCTACAAGGGCCAGGGTGTCGCTGTTGTGGTGGCTGCAGAGTGCTCATCTTCTAGGGGGCCGCAGATTCGGCATACAGGACTGGGTCCTGGTGACCACGGATGCCAGCCTTCGAGGCTGGGGGGCAGTCACACAGGGAAGAAACTTCCAAGGCTATGGAAAAGTCAGGAGACTTCCCTACACATAAATATTCTGGAACTAAGGGCCATTTACAATGCCCTAAGTCAGGCTAGACCCCTGCTTCAACACCGGCCGGTGCTGATCCAGTCAGACAACATCACGGCGGTCGCTCATGTAAACCGACAGGGCGGCACAAGAAGCAGGATGGCGATGGCAGAAGCCACAAGGATTCTCCGATGGGCGGAAAATCATGTGTTAGCACTGTCAGCAGTGTTCATTCCCGGAGTGGACAACTGAGAAGTAGACTTTCTCAGAAGACACGACCTCCACCCGGGAGAGTGGGGACTTCATCCAGAAGTTTTCCAAATGATTGTACACCGCCGGGAAAGGCCACAGGTGGACATGATGGCGTCCCGCCTCAACAAAAAGCTACAAAGATATTGCGCCAGGTCAAGGGACCCTCAGGCGATAGCTGTGGACGCTCTGGTAACACCGTGGGTGTACCAGTCGGTGTATGTGTTCCCTTCTCTGCCTCTCTTACCCAGGGTAATGAGAATAATAATAAGGAGAGGAGTAAGAACTATACTCATTGTTCCGGGTTGGCTAAGAAAAGCTTGGTAACCAGAACTCCAAGAAATGATCTCAGAGGACCCATGGGCTCTGCCGCTCAGACAGGACCTGCTGCAGCAGGGGGCCTGTCTGTTCCAAGACGTACCGCGGCTGCGTTTGACGGCATGGCGGTTGAACGCCGGATCCTGAAGGAAAAGGGCATTCCGGAGGAAGTTATCCCTACGCTATTTAAAGCTAGGAAAGAAGTGAACGCAAACCATTATCACCGCATATGGTGGAAATATGTTGCGTGGTGTGAGGCCAGGAAGGCCCCAAAGGAGAAATTTCAGCTAGGTCGATTTCTGCACTTCCTACAGTCAGAGGTGACTATGGGCCTAAAATTGGGTTCCATGAAGGTCCAGATTTTGGCTCTATCGATTTTCTTCCAAAATAGAACTGGCTTCACTGCCTGAAGTTCGGACTTTTGTTAAGGGAGTGCTGCATAGTCAGCCCCCGTTTGTGCCTCAAGTGGCACCGTGGGATCTCAACGTGGTGTTGGATTTCCTGAAGTCGCATTGGGTTGAGCCACTTAAATCCGTGGAGCTATAATACCTCACGTGGAAAGTGGTCATGCTGTGGGCCGTGGCGTCGGCCAGGCGTGTATCAGAATTGGCGGCTTTGTCATACAAAAGCCTTATCTGTATTTTATATGGATAAGGCGGAATTGAGGACTCGTTCCCAATTCCTTCCTAAGGTGGTATCAGTTTTTCATGTGAACCAACCTATTGTGGTGCCTGCGGCTACTTGGGACTTGGAGGATTCCAAGTTACTGGACGTAGTCAGGGCCCTGAAAAGTATATGTTTCCAGGACGGCTGGAGTCAGGAAAACTGACTCGCTATTTATCCTGTATGCACCCAACAAGCTGGGTGCTCCTGCTTCTAAGCAGACTATTGCTCGCTGGATCTGTAGCACGATTCAACTTGCACATGCTGCGGCTGGACGGCAGCACCCTAAATCTGTAAAAGCCCATTCCACAAGGAAAGTGGGCTCTTCTTGGGCGGCTGCCCGAGGGGTCTCGGCTTTACAACTTTGCCGAGCTGTTACTTGGTCGGGTTCAAACATTTTTGCAACAGTCTACAAGTTTGATACCCTGGCTGAGGAGGACCTAGAGTTTGCTCATTCGGTGCTGCAGAGTCATCCGCACTCTCCCGCCCGTTTGGGAGCTTTGGTATATTCCCCATGGTCCTTACGGAGTCCCAGCATCCACTTAGGACGTCAGAGAAAATAAGATTTTACTCACCGGTAAATCTATTTCTCGTAGTCCGTAGTGGATGCTGGGCGCCCAACCCCAGTGCGGATTGTCTGCAATACTTGTTTATAGTTATTGCCTAACTAAAGGGTTATTGTTGAGCCATCTGTTGAGAGGCTCAGTTATATTTCATACTGTTAACTGGGTATAGTATCACGAGTTATACGGTGTGATTGGTGTGGCTGGTATGAGTCTTACCCGGGATTCAAAATCCTTCCTATTTGTGTCAGCTCTTCCGGGCACAGTATCCTAACTGAGGTCTGGAGGAGGGTCTTAGTGGGAGGAGCCAGTGCACACCAGGTAGTCCTAAAGCTTTCTTTAGTTGTGCCCAGTCTCCTGCGGAGCCGCTAATCCCCATGGTCCTTACGGAGTCCCAGCATCCACTACGGACTACGAGAAATAGATTTACCGGTGAGTAAAATCTTATAATTCAGAAGTCCTTCATCTACAGATTGCAGTAATCGAGTGGGGCAGTATGGAATCAGAAGCTGCTTCAGGTACCTTGGGCCCTGGTCATGTACTGCTTTGAAACTCAGTAGGCCAATCTAGAAGATGATTCGCCATTTTACAGGCAACCAGTAAAAGGAGTAGAGAACGGGTGTTATGTGGCTAGAACGGGGCTGGTTGATTAACAGCCTGGCAGCTGTGTTTTGCACCAGCTGCAAGCGGTGCAATTCTTTTGCTGGGAGACCAAGGGAGAGGGCTTTTGGCATCTTCTGAGAGATTTTAGTGCTCGATTCTGGCTATGTTCCTAAGGAGAAAGAATGATTGTCAGAGCCGGATTAAGGGGGGGGTCCCGGGGATACGTACCCCCGGGCCCCCCTTCCCAAAAGGGCCCTCTGCCACACCACCAGCGGCGGAGCTTGCGCCAGGGCAGCCAGTGCAATGCACAGAGGCCCAGCGCTATGAAGGGGCCCACAGCCGGCAGCAATGTAATGAGTCAGCCTGACTCATTACACGCTGCCTGCACACAGGACACGGCGCCAGTGAGTGAGAAGGGTGATCTCATCACCCTTCAACTCGGCACCGCGCTGCTGCAGCAGCTATCAGTTTCCTGCTGGCTCTGTTACTGTGTGTTGTCCACACTGCATGCTGGGAGGAGGGAGAGTCACTGACAGGGCAGCAGTGTGTGCACAGGAGACGTCAGCACTCACCCCCTGCAGTGAAGAGCATTGCCGGAACCAGGGAGCCAGAGCCAGGAGGTGCAGCAAAGTAAGTTGTGGATAAAGAAAACACATGTACTGTACATACAAGGGTGTGTGTGTTTTGCTGGCTGTGTGTGCATGTTTAGCTGTTTGTGTGTTTGTTTTGCTATGGGTGTGTAACTGTGTATGTGTATATCTGTTTTCCTATGGGTGTGTGTATGTGTTTTGCTATTGGTGTTTAGTGTGTGTATGTGTTTTCCTATGGGTGTGTGTTTGTGTATATATGTGTTTTGCTATGTGTGTTTAGCTGTAGGTGTGGGTGTTTTTTCTCTATGGGTGTGTGTGTATATATGTATTCTAATGTGTGTGTTTTACTATGTGTGTGTATACAGTACATATATCAATATCTACATATATAGCCATGCTCATGAATAGTGTGACCATGTCTGAGGCATAGGGGGATATTCAATTAGTGCCGAGTTTTCCGACAGTCGGGAAATCGGCACTAATTCGACCGTTTAGTAGCCAATAGCGGGAGTTTTCGACAGTGTTTTGCACCGTTTTCTCCATGCCTTTTTTGGGGGGGTCAAACAGACCAAAAAACTGAAACGCACGTACGGCTCAGCTGTCCAATAACGAATGAGTGAAGTAGGCTGCCCCAATGGCTGAGCGGCAGGCTGCTTCATTCATACATGATTGGAGAGCTGATCCGTCGCTCTGCTGTCTATACGGTTGGCGGGGACGGGAGCGCAATTCGTTCACTGGATGGTATGTGAGTGACATCCCCCCCCCCCCGGTCCTCCTCCTCCTCTCTTGAATAGGGGCCCTACTGTTTTATGTACCCCGGGCCCCCCAGCGACTTAATCCGGCTCTGATGATTGTGGCTGATATCTAATGCTTAAGTGTCAAACCATCATCCAGGACAACGCCAAGATTCCACACATGATCAGTGGTTTGTAATTCTGAGTACCCAAGTGTAAGTCCAGTTGGTTGGCTATGTGGAAGTCGTGTCCTTTGGTGTTGCAGTGCTATCATAAGGACCTCTGTTTTATCCATATTCAGTCGCAGCCAACTGGCACTCATCCACTCCCCGTGCTTGCGTGGGTTTCCTCCAGGTACTCTGGTTTCCTCCCACAATCCAAAAATATACTGATAGGTTAATTGGCTCCTAACAAAATCAACCTTAGCATGAATGTGTACTTGTGGTAGGGAATATAGATTGTAAGCTCCACCGAGGAAGGGACTGATGTGAATGGCCAAATGTTCTCTGTAAAGCGCTGCAGAATATGTGTGCGCTATATAAATAATTGGTAATAAATAATAATCAATACACTAGTACAACTACCATCCGCCTGCTATAATCTGCTATGGGCAGATTGGGGAGCATACACTGAATGGGGGTGGGGTGGGGGGGCAGAAGGACATATCTGCTACAATTGGTCGGAAGGGAGGCACACTGGGGATTGCTTGAGGAAGGGGGGGCCCAAATCGGTGTCTTGCTTAGGGCCCCATGAGGTCTAAATCCGCCTCTGCTGTGTGGTAACTACATTTGAGATGTAATGGTAAAGATAGAATACAGAATGAAAATGTACACTGGTCTGTGAGCTACGAGTGATGAGGTCACGGAGTTTGGTGGCTGACACAGTGACTGCGAACTCTATCACACCTGCTGCTGTATAGTTCCTTCTTAGGATGACAGTGAAGGGTCTGTGATCCTAATATGAACTAATAAGCTGACCCTGGTGGGATTAATAGACAAAGTGGAGGGGATTAGTGGCTTTATTCTCTTGTCAGGCTGTGCAGTTTATTCCAGGCCTCTCTTTGCTCACTGAACCAGTGGTGCACATTCTCTTAAAGCTGCAATATTAAAACCATGCAGTCCTTGTGGGTCACACAATGTAACCTGCACTAGCTTGTTTCTCCTTACATTAATCATAGAAGTTCTTCTTGAAGCTCCATATGCTACATTATAGTCGTATCATAATATGGGGCCTATGCAAAGTAGGTTACTAGCAATAATCCTGCCTACTGTTCCCATCATTGTGCTGCAACAGACCGGATGCAGTGGTCCCAGTGCAATAATTATGAACATCACTGTAATTAAGGACCTCTGGACTCGCTTTCTGTGTATTTGGTCATATTACATTGATCAAAATGTGTCTAGAAAGCAGGCTTACCCTTTATAGTGCAAGTTACAAAAGGCATTCCATTAATGGAGAACTGATTTCCAGTTACCAGCTACTCCTACATACGCAATGTTCCTTTTTGCAGAGAGGTAAATGCCCCACGACCATATACAAAGAAGGGAACATCCCTAACTGTCTTTTCCCACTTGGATCTCAATAATAAATACGTGTTTTTGCATGTGTGTGGATAGAACCTACACGTGCACCTGGCTTGCATTTATCCAGGAAAATATTGCACAGATGCTGCACCTCAGCACAAATCCATGAACTTCCATAAAAACAGCTGAATTTGCACAAAAAACAGGCACCTGGAATCACAAAATGGCACTTTTGCAATTTCATAAATTTGCATCAGTGTAAGGTGACAAGAACTACAAAACTCCACAAAGTAATGTCCTGGTTTTCCTACATCAGTGGTTCCCAAAGTGAGTGCCGTGGCCCCCTGGGATGCCTCGGTACACTTGTAACTGGGTGCCCTGAGTTGGTGCTCCAGGACTAATTTTAATTATTTATGGTCAATGTAATAGGAAAAACCAGAGCTTGTGGCTGCAAATCATAAATTATATGGATAAAAAGAAGTGAATCCTGTCCCTCACCACATAACTGAGCCTAAAAATTATATATAAACACAATTTACTTAATTTAATATTTTATTCTGAATTTCTCAATAAGAAACATTTGGCCTATGGGTGCCATGAAAAAAAAAAATCTGATACTCTAGGGTGCCATGACTCAAAAAAGTTTGTGAACCACTGGCATAGATCATGTGTAGATTACTTTACTCAGCCATCTAACCACACACAGTGATGGGCAATAAGAATCCATGTTACTTTTCTTCATGGTGATAACTAACAAGTCTACTGATACCTTCCCTCAAGATCACATTTCAATACCTTAAATATATTCACCTCGGACAACCTCCTTCCACATACATTAATAAGCGTTATTAAACATGTTCTTACTCTTAGACAGGTAAGCTTGGATAATATAAATGAAAATAATGCTGATAAGAATTTCTGCACCAGTCTACTTCATAAATGCGCCAGTAAGAGATAGGGTAATGTGATAGCACCAGTCACTCACCTAAATACTATTTACCAACAACACACACCTGGGGGACAATGCTGCTGCAATCCGAAAACTCAATCTGCATTACAGGGGGCCAAAACCTGCATACACAACCATCTTGGAAAGCACCCAGCGGACATCTGTTAGCGTCAATACAGTGTCCATCTCCATGACTAGCCTGAAACAACTTAGCCGCTTACTAAATATACATACAAGAAAATAATACATTGTATAAAAAGACAGGTAGGGAATATAGATTATAAACTCCACTGGGGTAGGAAATTATCTGAATGGGCCAATAATCTCTATAAAGCGCCGTGGAATATGTGTGTGCTATATAAATAACTAGTAATAAATAAATATGAATATTAACAAAGAATGACAGTGAATATATAAAGGACTAATTATAGTTAAATAAGCCACACTATTCAACAGCATGTATCCAGCATACTGTGTGTTTTATATATATATATATATATATATATTCAAAAGTCATTAATAAATAGTATAAAATAATAATAATCATCATAGGTTAAGTCGGACATAATGTGTAATTTAACCAAAATACACTAGTAATTTGAGCCCGGAAAAACAACTGAATAATACATTCTAATCGCATATTTACAAAACATTATAAGCTACAAGAAGCAATGAAGACCCAAATTCACATTTAGCCCTTTTGGAGCTAAAGTCCCCAACTTAAAAACAAAATATTTAGATTTAGCATATAATAAAGGTTTAACTCTATTGCGGCCTCTCACCATAGGGGGGATATGAGCTATCACACGGCATCTAACGGGAGCCACAAATCCCTAGCAGCAACAAAATGAAGGGGTGACTGGCTATTCACTGTACCCAGCGAGGATGGGAGCACGGATTGCCGATTGGTGCAATGGCATCCTTTCCTCAAATTGTCTCTGTCTTGCCCATGTAGTGTGATCAGTAGCGGCTCTTGCCACAGGCAAGCAGTACTTTTGCCCGGGGCGCCGCCGCCGTGGCAAGAGCCGCTACTAACTAGGATGGCGGCGGCGGTGGGTTTGAAAAAGTCCTCTCCGTGAAGGGAATCTAGATGCGCAGTGAGGTAGCGTCTAGTTTCCCTTCGCGGAGAGGACCTTTCTGTGCAGCGCTATGGGAGAGACGTCATGACGTCTCTCCCATAGCTCAGAGGAGCGGCGTCGGAGACAGAGTGCAGTGGTTGGGAACAGGAACGGGGCTGGTAAGTATTTTTTATTGTTTTTACTAGGTGCACAGCTACTTTTGGGCACTACTAATGGAGGCACAGCTGCAGGGGGCATACTAAGGGGGGCACAACTACTGGGGGCACAACTAATGGGGGCACACTAAGGGGGGCACAACTACTGGGGCCACAGCTGCAGGGGGCACACTAAGGGGGGCACAACTACTGGGGCCACAACTAATGGGGGCACAGCTGCAGGGGGCACACTTACGGGGGGCACAACTACTGGGGCCACAACTACTGGGGCCACAACTAATGGTGGCACACTAAGGGGGGCACAACTACTGGGGCCATAATTAATGGGGGCACAGCTGCAGGGGGCACACTAAGGGGGGCACAACAACTAATGGGGGCACAGCTGCAGGGGGCACAACTAATGGGGGCACAGCTACTGGGGGCACAGCTGCAGGGGGCATAACAGCTACTGGGGGCACAACAGCTGCAGGGGGCACAACAGCTGCAGGGGGCACAACAGCTGCAGGGGGCACAACAGCTACTGGGGGCACAACAGCTACTGTGGGCACAGCTCTACAGGGTGCACAACGCTACAGGGGGCAAAACTACAGGGAGCAAAACTGACCACGCCCCTTTCCTATGAAGCCATGCCTCCAACTTTCGCCCTGGGCGCCACAAGGTCTAGAACCGGCCCTGAGTGTGATGGGATTGCATTGATCATCAATCCAACGATATAGCGTTCAATGATATAGTGCGTGCACACTGAACATTATCGTTCAACGATAACATTCAGTGAGGTCACCGCTGGCATTCCCGAACATGCAGCTCAGCCTGACATTGACGGGTTGAGCTGCATGTCAGCTCAATATCGGTAAACGCTGAACGACGTGCGGGAGCGTGCGTCGTTCATGGTTCATCAATATTACCCCCATATACACACTGGACGATATAAGCCTAAAAATAAACGATAACAACATAAATGTCGTTATCATGTATTTGCCAGAAATCGCCTAGTGTGTACCCACCTTAAGAGGTGCTTTTTAGGTGCTTTTTAACACCACTTCAGCTCATGTTTATGCAATTGGAAACTACTGTAAGACAGGAGGGAGATACGTTTTGTACTCCCTGAGTCTACAGGTAACTTGTTGATTTTCCTGTACACTGACTGAGAGAAACCTGCTCTCACACCCTTACTTCTCTCAGGTCATGCTGCCATCCTTCTACCCTGGTTCAGGATTAATTGTACATCATAGGCAGCTCCTACTGCATTCCCAACCTCCTGTGACCTGCTGGAAAGCTGACTTAGCAGAGATGACAGACTCCCACACTGGCCATAGTCTGATACTCCCAGCCAAATACCTTGTTCCTTAGAACTCGTTTCCTTTCATTTAAAAAAGTATGTTTCCCTAAGACCTGTGAGGCTTAGACAGACCAGCCGAATAAAAGAAAAAGTACTGTAAATTGCCCACAGCTGGGCAAGCAATTATCTATGAATTTACAGATATTAAATACAACTGTTCTTAAAAAGGTCAAACTCCACCTGTGCACATGATACAGCCCTTGTAGCCATTATCATGAATTGTATTACAGTATCTTCTAGAACTGGCAAAGCACACACAGTCTATTGGTATATTTCCATAGAAGTCAGCAATTCCAAAGCATTACATGCAATGCTGTTTATTTCCATTGGTCCTTCTGTATAAAAGATTTAAATACACTCAGTGGTCACTTTATTAGGTATGCCTTCCTAGTACAGGGCAGACCCCCTTTGCCGCAGAACAGCCTGAACTATTCATGACATGGCATCACCAATATGCTGGAAGCTCCCCTTAGATAGTGTCATGGACAGATTAAGGGAGGGGCGACAGGAGCAGTCGTCCCGGGCCCCCCACACATCGTCGGTCCGCTGAGAGCTGCTTCTGAATGCATAGTGCATACAGAGCAGAAGTATGTATTGAGAAGCAGTGGAGTGACTTTGATCGGCAGTGCGGCACAGATAGTGAGTACGGGGTTCAGTATGATTTCACGATGGACAGGATGCCAGCTGTCTGAATACCGACAGAGGCATCCTGTCCATCAGAATCCCAACAGCCCCCTGTAAAGCACTCTAACCCGCCCCTGCTCCCTACCCTAACCCTCCCTTGTGGGTGACTAAACCTAACCCTCCCTGGTGGTTCCTAACCCTAACCCTCCCTTCTCCGCTGCCTAAACCTAACCCTCCCTTCTCCGCTGCCTAAACCTAACCCCACCTTCTAAGTGCCTAAACCGAACCCTCACTCCCCAGTACCTAACCTTCCCATGCCTAAACCTAACCTCCCCCCTGACCCAGGTGTCAGGACGCCAGCGCATCCCGCTGGAAGGATGTTCGGGATTCCGACTGTCCGTATTTTGACGCCGGTATCCGATCGGGGTCTGTATCTAGACGCCAGGCTTGTGGTGTCCTTCGGGATCCCGGCGTTGGTATTTTGATCACCGGGATACCGTTTGTCGGGAACTTAACTGCTCATTTCACCCAGCGGGTGACTGCAGGCCAATCTAGTAGCAGCAATAGCGATGCGCGGGGCTGCGCATCGCTATCGCTGTAGGGGGTAGACACGGAGCGATAATGCTCAAATTCTAAGCAATCTAGTCAGACTGCTTAGAATATCGCTCCGTGAGTACCCCCCTTTAGAATGGAATAGAATATCGAATGACCATCAATGTTTTTTGCCATTAGAAGAGAAACCCCCAAATGTATTAGCACCGCCCCTATTCATTCAAATGAGAGTGTCTGTGGGTGACTTCATTACCATTACCAAGTTGTATCATCTATTATGAGGTTGTTGGTTTTTTTTTTTTTTGCATTTTTGCCAAATACCCAGGATATCTATAAGGTCTGAAGAGGACCTATCCTATTGGATTGAGTGCATAATAAATGGGGAAACTAAGGGTGGGTACACATTAAAGGTTATGTCGTCCCATACCGCGTATCAAAACAACATATCGTCCACATCATCTAGTGCAGTGACGTATTTCTCATTAGGCACGAGAGCCACGTGCCTACGGGCGGTACTTGTTTGGGGACGGCACATGGATGCTTGTGTTGGTAACATCAGCCAAAATATACCAGTAACTGCAAAATATTTCCACTGTACTGTACCATATACCATCTTGAATTGAGTGTAAATGGGTTATACATGCACATACTGCGCCTGTAAACTGTCCTACCTAGTAAATATGAATGCATAATAAAACATAAAAAATGTCATAGTGGCTTTTGTAATTATTCTATTAAATTGGCTGTCATCAAATGAAGGCTTATAGCCAATCAATAAAAATAATAGTTATTCACTCCTAAATTCGCCCCTGAGTATACCCTCAATTGCGTGCTCCAGCGGGTCATCAGCGACGTCGTCACATCTGATGTCCTGCAGGTCAGATGTGGTAAACAGGCGGATGACGGCATGCTCCTGATGCGGTCTCTAAACAATATAGAGCGCAGTTGCGCACTATATTATTTTGTGTGTACGGGCAACCGATGTACCTGTAAAATGTATTGTCCTGTCGGGCACGATCCAAGTTGTTGTAATCAGTGTCGGACTGGGGCATGAAGGGCCCACAGGGAGAATGCATTGGTCGGGGCTCATGCTTGGGGGGTGTGGCCAGCTGCCAACACTTGGATAACCATTAGAGAGTGTATGGTCTGGTTCCCTTAATAAATATGTATAGTAAATTCTGCTAGTGCATGCATGATAATGTACCAGATTAATAACAGCAGTGCACTGTAGAAAATACACCATAGTTCTGTGCAGTATAATGTGACATATGTATAATTCAACTGCACAGTCTGGAACCTGATCCCTAAAGGAGGAGGTGGGCCTCCAGGGAGTGGGGCATAACGGGGGTTTCCCCTGTACCCCGGTTGTAATGTGTACCTGGTCTAAGAGTGTGGGGCAATGTATTTTTTAATAAAGCACTTTGTACTATGAAGTGTGTGTCCTGCCCAGCGCCAGCTCCAAGCACGTTTGGTTCGAGTGGCCGCGCAGGGCGCTGGGTTTTTAAGGGCCGCTGTCACTTTCAAATATGGTGCCGGCCGCTAGCCAATCAGAGCTCGCGAACCGGCTCCTGATTGGCTGCTGGATCGCGAGCTTTGATGGGCTCATGAACTGGCGCCATATTTGAGATGCCCGCCGCACTGCCGCAGGAGATGGGGAGACCGTACTTACTGAGGGGAAGGAGAGGCAGACGCTGTGCTCTCTTCCTCTCCCCTTGGACACCAGCAGCATGCCCTGTTCGTGGAGCCCAGCGGCGGTGCTAGGAAAAGGGGGGTCCAGCAGCGGAGGAGCCCAGCGGCGGAGTTTGAAGAGGAGCCCGGCAGCGGAGGAGCCCAGCCGCGGTGTTTGAAGAGGAGCCAAGCAGCGGAGGAGCCGGCGGCGGTGAGCAGCACTACTGGGGGCATATCTGGATCTGGCACTGTGGGGCATATCTGAATCTGGCACTGTGGGGCATATCTGGATCTGGCACTGTGGGGCATATCTGGATCTGGCACTGTGGGGCATATCTGGATCTGGCACAGTGGGGCATATCTGGATCTGGCACTGTGGGGCATATCTGGATCTGGCACTGTGGGGCATATCTGGATCTGGCACTGTGGGGCATATCTGGATCTGGCACTGTGGGGCATATCTGGATCTGGCACTGTGGGGCATATCTGGATCTGGCACTGTGGGGCATATCTGGATCTGGCACTGTGGGGCATATCTGAATCTGGCACTGTGGGGCATATCTGGATCTGGCACTGTGGGGCATATCTGGATCTGGCACTGTGGGGCATATCTGGATCTGGCACTGTGGGGCATATCTGTATCTGGCACTGTGGGGCATATCTGGATCTGGCACTGTGGGGCATATCTGGATCTGGCACTGTATCTGGCACTGTGGGGCATATCTGTATATGGCACTGCTGCGGGGCATATCATGTGTATCTGGCACTGCTGGGGGGCATGTTATGTGTATCTGGCACTGCTGGGGGCCATATCATGTGTATCTGGCACTGCTGGGGGGCATATCATGTGTATCTGCCACTGCTGCGGGGCATATCATGTGTATCTGCCACTGCTGCGGGGCATATCATGTGTATCTGGCACTGCTGGGGGGCATATCATGTGTATCTGGCACTGCTGGGGGGCATATCATGTGTATCTGGCACTGCTGCGGGGCATATCATGTGTATCTGCCACTGCTGCGGGGCATATCATGTGTATCTGCCACTGCTGCGGGGCATATCATGTGTATCTGGCACTGCTGGGGGGCATATCATGTGTATCTGGCACTGCTGGGGGCATATCATGTGTATCTGGCGCTATACTGGAGACATTAAGTGTAAGGAACACTACTGTGGCTGTTATGTGTAAGGCTGCTGATTGTGTGTGTAGAGGGGGGTGTGGAAATTTATTTATTTATAGTTTGATAATAAGAAGTTGCGAGGCCACGGCCATTTTTCCGGGGGGGGGGGGGAGGTGGAATATTCTCTCTCGGGGTGCTAGTAGGCCTGGAGCCTGCCCTGGTCCTGCCTTTCTTTTAATACACAATATAAATTTACTGGTACTTGTGGTTCTCCAAAGGTTATCATTCCTTGTCAGCCTTGCTGGGACCAATAGTCCACTTTTAAAGAACATTATTATTTTTACTGTTATTTATTAATTCTCGCTGTACCCAAAGCTCTGGGGGTATGGAGAAAAGGGCTGGTTATCATTAGGGAAGAGGGGCCCAATTTTTTGGGAACCCTCACTTCCCTAGGTTTACAGCCCTACGTTGACCCTACGTAAGCCCTACGTAAGGCTGGCAAACATTATGGCAGGGGGACCCAATGCTGCTCGTCTTCTTACAGTGTCACCAGCCCTGGTTAGTGAAAAAATAGGGGGAAACCCTCACAATTTTCCACCTTATTTCTATGTAACAATCTTAACAAATACACAGATGTGTCCTCTTACATCCTTGCTGCAGTCACGCTAAATAGCCCTTCAAGTCGCGCCATGCCATGGTGGGGCTCGGTAGAGCTGAACTTTTTTTTGTGTGTTTGTTCCCGTGGAAATGCACCTTAGTCGCAAAGTAAAGCAATAGGAGGCACAAGCACCTCTTGCTGATTAAAATGATATGCAGCATGCCTATATTCTGTGTGTGACTATGATTGTATTTGCATACAAAATGCTATGCTACAGTGTCTTCCTGGAAAACACTGTGGGCGGGATGTACTAAAGCAAAAATGCGGTAAAACCCCCGAAAACGGGGGTTTTACCGCATTTTCATATTTAATAAGACCCTACCGCAGCGTTTTCGGCGTCCAGGGTTTTCGCCATCTCTGGATGGCGAAACCCTATAGAAGCCTATACATGATCGACCCCCGCCGCAGACGCCGACCCCCCTTCCCCCTGGCTTACCTTCCTCCAGGCTGCCCTGGACCCGGAAGGTAGTGTCCTCCTCCCCCTAGCAACGCAGCCGGACGTCCTTCCGGCTGCAGGGGGGAGGAGGAGGTGCCGGGGGCAGCCTGCTGCTGCTTCCCGGCATCTAGCCAGTGTGGGGACCCCGGGGAGGTGACGGAGACCCCCCGCAGACCACCTAACAGGTATCGCGGGGGGCCTCCGTCACCGCATCGCGATGTTGATCGCATATGTTAGTACATATGCGATCAACATCGCTGCGGTAACCGGCGAGGGGCGGCGATGTATGTTAATACATCCCGCCCTGTATGTGTAACGCGTTGCGTGTAATGCAACTTGTAGCGCACGGAACAAAGAAGTAAGAGGACACCTCTTTAGCTGCTGCCTCTTACTTATTTAACACTTTTGAAGACTTGAACCTCTCAGTAGTGTGATGCCTTGGGGCAGTTGCCTTGCGCTGGCCTTGGGGATCCCATGACCTTGAACCTTAGTGTTAGGGACTCACCAGATGAGGTCACCTAGTTGCAGTTGGTGGGCTCATAGACTGCAAGGTGGAGCTGGCAAGCACATACAAACATGTAAAGCTGTATGTAATACATGTGCTGGCTGCCTTACCCAATCAGCAGCCGCAGCACGCACAGGACACGGGAACACCACTGAGCTTATCTTCAATAAGCCCGTCCCTATACTCACATTGGCTGATTTTACAGGAGTCTGGGGGCGGGCTTATTGAAAATAGACAGGCTGAGCACTATGTGCCTGTGTCCCGAGCGTGCTACGGCTGCTCATCCCCGGGTAAGATATCCAGTGGTGCTGTACCCGTTAACCAGGCCCTAGTCCCAAGCGCCCCCACCCCCATGTAGACAGCACCGGCAGAGAGAGGACACTGCTGCAGCGACAGCCTCTCTCCCCAGCACAGCACACACGCTGCTGTGTGCTGTGCTGGGGATAGAGGCAGCTGCAGCAGTGTCCTCTCTCGTGCTGCTTTTCTTTGTTCAAACGGTCACTGACCTGGTTCAGCTAGAATACGTTTTGTGCATCCTTTACTGAAACTCAATTTAAAGAAAATGATTAAATCTTAAAGTGTGTGAGGTAAATGTATTATCTTCTAGACATTATCCTATTTATTTTCAATAGCATTTATCCAATCTGGAAGATTGCTAGGTGCGATAGTTATGTCAGAACAGGCTCCCCTTCCCCATATGCACGACTCAGAATCACACAGAGAATTTGATACACAACCACAACACACCTATGACATCCCCACAACTCAGGGTGGTTGCATGCGATTGTGTTCTCACTGCCAACTTCAAGGAAAGACAGGTCAGGCCAGGGGTTGATGCAGGAACTTCTCACCTGCCCAGTGATGCTAGTCGCTGTACAACAGCGCCAGTGGTACATACGGCAGGGAGCAGCCTCCCTCCCTTGCGCAGCACATGCTGCTGAACTGGGGAGGGAAGGAGTCTGGGGAGGCTTCTGCTGTTTGCGCCCTGCCCACACCCACCCAATCCATCACTGGATCTGACTCAGAATATAGGACAGACATACACAAACACGCATACATTTGCATCTGCGCATGCACTGGGAGTATACATATCCATTTGATTCCACTGAGTGAGAGCAATAGAAATTAGAAATCAGATTTAGGGTCTATTTACTAAGCTTTGGATGGAGATAAAGTGGACAGAGAAAAAATGTTACAGGCGGTGTTTGAAAAATGACAGTTAGGAACTGGTTGGCTGGTACTTTATCTCCGTCCACTGTATCTCCATTCAAGGCTTAGTAAATAGACCCCTTAGTCCCAATGTGTGAACACCAAAAAGGATACAAAACCGGCCAAATTATGGTCAGTCGACACACCAAGTCATCCCAAGCACCCGAGCATGGCATTAATGCTTTATGTGGCCAGAAAACCACAATGAATATCAGAGAGAAAGTGAAGAACACACACACTCATATATGTGTGTGTGTTATATACTGTATTACAATATATATATATATAGCATTACATAGGCATGTGTCAGCAAGGAAAATGCATCTTACCAGTGTATCCCAGTGCACAGTAACACATGAACTCATTCCTCATGTCAACGCAGGTTCCACCATTCTGACATGGGTCCGATTCACACTCATCAATGTTCACAGAGCAGTTTTCCCCTAGAACACAAAGCCAGTGTGGTCACTTGAACAGTATCAGTCCCATACTTTTGAAGCACGTGGGTCATGCAAAATCAGTGTTTCTCAACTCCAGTCCTTAGGGAATCCTAACAGTGCATGTTTTCCAGGTCTCTTCACAGAATCACAGGTGAGATAGTTAGTATCACCTGTGGGTCTATTAAAAACTCTCAGTCAGTAATGAATGTGCTTCAGCAAGAGATCTGGAAAACATGCACTGCTAGGATTTCCTAAGGACCGAATTTGGAAAATCTAGGACCAGCACACACTCACTGGAAAAATGTCTATCTTTGGCAAAAAAACACTTATTTATACAGCAATAAGGCCTTCTGACTCAGGAATATAGGGCCTAATTCAGATCTGATCGCAGCAGCAAATTTGTTAGCAAATGGGCAAAACCTAGGGGGTCATTTCGGGTTGATCGTAGCTGTGCTAAATTTAGCACAGCTACGATCATTCACACTGACATGCGGGGGGACGCCCAGCACAGGGCTAGTCCGCTCCGCATCTTAGGCAGCGATGCCTTTGCACTTCAAGAGTAGCTCCCGACCAGCGCAGCTTTAGCGTGCTGGCCGGGAGCTACTTGTCGCTCCACGGGCCGCACGGCTGCGTGTGACGTCACGCAGCCACCGCAGCCCGCCCCTTCAACCGCTCCCCCTAAACGGCTTAACGCCACCGTCCATCCCCCTCCCGCCCAGCGACCTGCTCTGCATCAGAGGCGATCGCTAGGCAACGATGGCTGCCATGCGCCGGCACACTGCGGCGCCGGCGCATGCGCAGTTCCAACCCGATCGCTGCGCTACAACAAACTGCAGCGAGCGATCGGGTCGGAATGACCCCCCATGTGCACTGCAGGGGGGGCAGGTATAACATGTGCAGAGAGAGTTAGATTTGGGTGTGATGTATTCAAACTGAAATCTTAATTGTAGTGTAAAAATAGGATTTTAATTACCTACCGGTAAATCCTTTTCTCGTAGTCCGTATGGGATACTGGGAATCCATTTAGTACCATGGGGTATAGACGGGTCCACTAGGAGCCATGGGCACTTTAAGAATTTGATAGTGTGGGCTAACCCCTCCCTCTATGCCCCTCCTACCAGACTCAGCCTAGGAAACTGTGCCCGAGGAGACGGATATACTTTGAAAGAAGGATATAAAGGATAGTGGCGAGATTCCGAACCAGCACACACAAACCATAGGAAAGCTATGCTAACCCAACTTTAAACAGGAACAGCAACAGCTGAACCACCAATACTTAACCAAGTAACAGTACAGGCAGAACGAAGCACCGGGCGGGCGCCCACTATCCTCTACGGACTATGAGAAAAGGATCCTATTTTCTCTTCTTACATCATAGAGGATACTGGGGTTCCATTTAGTACCATGGGGATGTACCAAAGCTCCAAACCGGGTGGGAGAGTGCTGAGGTTCCTGCAGAACTGACTGACCAAACTGAAGGTCCTCAGAGGCCAAAGTATCGAACTTGTAGAACATAGCAAACGTGTTCGAATCAGACCAAGTAGCCGCTCAGCAGAGCTGTAAAGCCAAGACACCCTGGGCAGCCGCCCAGGAAGAACCCACCGACCTAGTAGAGTGGGCCTGTACAGATTCTGGAACAGGCAAACCTGCCGTGGAATAAGCATTCTGGATAGTGAGCCTGATCCAGCGTGCAATTGTCTGCTTTGAAGCAGGAAACCAATTTTATTGGGATCATAGAGAACGAACAGCGAGTCGGATTTCCTGTCACAAGCTGTCCTCTTTACGTATACCTTCAAAGCCCTCACAACATCCATCGACTTTGAAGTATCAGAGGTGTCAGTAACAACCGGAACCACAATAGGTTGGTTGATGTGAAACGCTGACACCACTTTAGGAAGAAATTGCTGAGGAGTTCTGAGTTCAGCTCTCTCCTCATGGAAAATTAAATAGGGACTTTTGTGAGACAAAACCCGCAGCTCCGACACACGTCTTGCTGAAGCCAAGCACAACAGTGTGACGGTCTTCCACGTAAGATATTTTATGTCCACCTCCTGTAACGGTTCAAACCAGTCTGATTGGAGGAACTGCAGCACCAAATTGAGATCCCAAGGTGTCGTGGGAGGCACAAAGGGAGGTTGGATGTGCAGAACACCTTTCAAGAACGTCTGGACCTCAGGGATAGAAGCCAATGGACAAGACCAAAATCTGGACTTTTATGGAGCCCAGATGTAGGCCCACATCCACACCTGACTGCAGAAAAAGCAGGAAACGGCCAAGACGAAATTCCACCGCAGAATAATTTCTGCTCTCACACGAAGAGACGTATTTCTTCGAAATACGGTGGCAATGTTTAGACGTTACCCCCTTCCTGGTTTGGATTGTAGTTGGGATAACTTTGTTAGGGATCCTTCTTCTGGCTAGAATCAGCCGTTCAACTTCCATGCCGTAAAACATAGCCGTGGTAAGTCCTGATAGACGAATGAGCCCTGTTGCAGAAGATCCTCGTGAAGAGGTAGAGGCCACGGATCTTCGAGGAGTATTTCCAGAAGGTCCGCGTACCAGTCCCTTCTTGGCCAGTCAGGAGCAATGGGGGTCATTCCGAGTTGTTCGTTCGTTATTTTTTTCTCGCAACGGAGCGATTAGTCGCTAATGCGCAATGTCCGCAGTGCGACTGCACCAAGTAAATTTGCTATGCAGTTAGGTATTTTACTCACGGCATTACGAGGTTTTTTCTTCGTTCTGGTGATTGTAATGTGATTGACAGGAAGTGGGTGTTTCTGGGCGGAAACTGGCCGTTTTATGGGTGTGTGTGAAAAAACGCTACAGTTTCTGGGAAAAACGCGGGAGTGGCTGGAGAAACGGAGGAGTGTCTGGGCGAACGCTGGGTGTGTTTGTGACGTCAAACCAGGAACGACAAGCACTGAACTGATCGCAGATGCCGAGTAAGTTTGGAGCTACTCAGAAACTGCTAAGAAGTGTCTATTCGCAATTCTGCTAATCTTTCGTTCGCAATTTTGATAAGCTAAGATTCACTCCCAGTAGGCGGCGGCTTAGCGTGTGCAAAGCTGCTAAAAGCAGCTTGCGAGCGAACAACTTGGAATGACCACCAATGAGTATTGCTTGAACCTTTTCCCTTTTTATTCTTTTTAGAATTCTTGGGATCAGAGGAAGTGGACCATCTGATAGACCCATGGAGTCGTCAGAGCGTCTACCGCCACTGCCTGTGGGTATCCCGACCTGGAACAATACCGCTTGAGCTTCTTGTTGAGACGAGAGGCCATCATGTCGATTTGTGGATATCCCCATCGACGTGTCAAGCACCTGAACACTTCCGGGTGAAGGCCCCATTCCCCCGGTTGCAGGTCGTGTCTTCTGAGGAAGTCTGCTTCCCAGTTGTCTACTCCCGGAATGAAGACCGCTGACAACGCCACAGCGATTTTTTTTTTGTCCAGAGGAGAATTCTTGACACCTCTGACATTGCTGCTCTGCTTTTCGTTCCGCCCTTTGGTTTATGTACGTCACTGCCGTCACATTGTCCAACTGGACCTGAATGGCCCGATCTTTAAGATATGAGGCCTGCAGAAGGGCGTTGTATATGGCCCTGAGTTCCAGAATGTTGATTGGAAGGATGACTTCCTGACTTACCATCTTCCTTGAAGCTGCACCTCCAGGATGACTGCTCCACAACCTCTGAGGCTTGCGTTCGTGGTTAACAGAATCCAGTTCTGAATTCTGAACCTCTGACCCTCAACGAGGTGAGAAGTCTGTAGCCACCAGAGAAGGGAGATCCCGGCTTTTGGTGACAGACGGATCCTCTGGTGCATATGAAGATGCGATACGGACCATTTGTCCAACAGATCGAGCTGGAAGAGTCTTGTGTGAAACCTTCCGTATTAAAGTGCCTCATAAGAGGCCACCATTTTCCCCAGAAGGCGAATGCATAGATGCATAGATATCCGGGTTGGCTTCAGGACATCCCGAACCATCGACTGGATTATCAATGCCTTTTCCAACAGAAGGAACACTTTCTGTGATTCCGTGTCAAGAATCATTCCCTGGAAAGGGAGCCTCTATGTTGGCTCTAGGAGAGATTTCGGAAGGTTCAGAATCCACCCGTGATCCTGGAGAAGCTTGGTTGAGAGACCAATGCTGCCCAGCAACCTCTCCCTGGATGGCGCCTTTATCAGAAGATCGTCCAGGTACGGAATTATATTCACTAACTGTTTGCAGAGTATAAACATCATCTCTGCCATCACTTTGATGAATACCCCCAGTGCCGTGGAGAGACCAAATTGCAGGGCCTGGAACTGGTAGTGACAGTCCTGCAGTGCAAACGTAGATAAACCTGATGAGGCGGCCAGATCGGAATGTGAAGGTACGCATCCTTGATATCCAGAGACACTAGGAATTCCCCTTCCTCCAGACCTGAGATCACCGCTCTCAGAGACTCCATCTTGAACTTGAACACTCTTAAGAACGGGTTCAAGGACTTGAGGTTCACAATCGGTCGTACCGAACCGTCCGGTTTCGGTACTACAAACAAGTTAGAATAGTACCCCTTGTTGTGCAGATGAGGTGGAACTGGAACAATGACTTGAGTCTGTACTCTGTACCAGTTTTTGGATGGCATGCTATAAAGTTATACTTGTCTCTTGTGAAGCTGGTAAACCTGATTTGAAGAATCTGTGAGGTGGGAGCTCTTGGAACTGCAGTCTGTAACCCTGGGAAATAAGATCTATGACCCAGGGATCCCAGCACGAACTTGACCAGATGTGTCTGAAGAGTTTTAGTCGGGCTCCCACCTGACAGTCCTCCAGGCATCGTGGTCCACCGTCATGCTGAAGGCTTTGAGGAAGCAGAGCCTGAGCTCTGTTCCTGAGCACCTGCAGTTGCTGGGTTGTGTGGTTTACCTCTTGCGCCTCTGGAGGCCGAAGAAGCACCTCTGGATTTGCCCTTAAACTTGGCCATCCGAAAGGACTGTAAATTTGAAGCTGAATAAGCCTTCCTGGCTGGGGGAGCTGCGGAAGGAAGATACGTAGACTTACCCGCAAGTAGCTTTGGAGATCCATTTGTCTAGTTCGTCTCCAAACAATGCCTCTCCTGTGAATGGTAGGCCTTCCACGCCTTTCCTGGAGTCCACATCAGCAGTCTACTGGCGTAGCCACAAGCCCCTGCGTGCTGACACTGCCATAGCGGTGGTGCATGCATTAAGCAAACCAATCTCTTTTATGGCTTCCACCATAAAGTTCGCAGAGTCCTGTATATGCTGCAGGAGTAAAACAACATCACCCCCTAGACAAGGAATCTAACCCCTCAATTAGGTTACCTGACCATTTAGCAATGGCTTTTGTGATCCACGCACATGCAATAGTGGTCCTCTGGGCCACCCCAGCAGCTGTGTACAATGATTTGAGTGTAGTCTCAATTTTCCGATCAGCCGTGTCTTTTAAAGAGGCTGCACCAGGGACAGGCAATACAATTTTTCGTGACAGCCTAGAGACTGATGCGTCCACTATCGGTGGATTTTCCCATTTTTTCCTATCCTCCAGAGGAAAAGGAAAAGATGAGAGCAACATTTTAGGGATTTGAAATTTCTTATCAGGATTAACCCACGGTTCTTCAAACAGGGTATTCAATTCCTTTGACGCAGGAAAAGTGACTGAGGACTTCTTTTTTACATTAAAATAAGATTCCTCACACTCCTCTGAAACCTTATCAGGAATATGCAGAACATCTCGGATAGCCTCTATTCCGTGTGACAGAGTAGTATCTCCCCCCTCCAAATCCACCTCGCCTTCCTCCATGTCTTACCCGTCAGCGTCAGAGTCAGGTTGCAGGATATGGGCCAGAGATAATTTCTGCGGACAAATGGGAGGGGATTGAGACGCTGGTTTGGGGACCGAGTCTCTATTCATAAACTCATCCACAGTCTGTCTTAAGTATTGCGTCTCTTTTTCATTGCGGGATAATTTTGTAGAAATATTTGAGATCATTCTCTTAATGGAATTAACCCACTCCGATTCAGCCCCGCTATTCTGGGAAGGTACACTGACCTGAGTACCTAGTAGTGAGCCCCATGGTGAAGAGGAACACTCCGCTGTACAAGAAACACACTCTTTTCCTGACATAATATAAATGTGACAGCACACACACACACACACACACACACACACACACACACACACGAGAAGGTTAAGCACAATTAACCCACAAAGAGCCCTTCAGGGAGACACAGAGTTATTTGGAGCCAGCCCTCACCGCGCCCTTATCGCTAATGCCAAGCTTAGCCGGGTCGCAGACTAAGCACTCTGATAGGGGACTTAGTACATTAATAATCGTCCCCCTCCCTGCTTTGACACCCTGATTCCGCTAAGGTAATCTGGAGTCTCCCCTGAGGAGCTGCACGTCCCTGTCAGTCAGCGTCTGTGTCCACTGCAGAGGGAAAATGGCGCTGCTGAGCTGCTGGATCCTCTCATAGTGAAGCCCCGCCCCTTCAATGGCGCGCGGTCTTCCTGCTTTTTTTTATACTGGCTGAGGTAATCTGGTGCTTAAAATGGAGAGAAAACCGTTTTAAGGCTGTTTTTGCCAGTGTGGGTACTATGGCCCTCATTCCGAGTTGTTCGCTCGCAAGGCGATTTTAGCAGTATTGCACACGCTAATCCGCCGCCTACTGGGAGTGAATCTTAGCTTCTTAAAATTGCGAACGAAAGATTCGCAATATTGCGACCGAGTACACATCTCGTAGCAGTTTCAGAGTAGCTTCAGACTTACTCGGCATCTGCGATCAGTTCAGTGCTTATCGTTCCTGGTTTGACATCACAAACACACCCAGCGTTCGCCCAGACACTCCTCCATTTCTCCAGCCACTCCCGCGTTTTTTCAGGAAACGGTAGCGTTTTTTCCCACACGCCCATAATACGGCCTGTTTCCGCCCAGTAACACCCATTTCCTGTCAATCACACTACGATCGCCTGAGCGAAGAAAAAGCGGTGAGTAAAAATCCAAACTTCATAGCAAATTTACTTGGCGCAGTCGCAGTGCGGACATTGCGCATGCGCACTAAGCAGAAAAACGCTGCGATGCGAAGAAATTTTCCGAGCGAACGACTCGGAATGACCTCCCATGTACAGTGTACCAAGATGCAGCTGCGTACTGTGTCTGGAGACGCATTCCGCCCGGTTAGAAGCTGTTCGTTTCCATACCCTCATGCCGCCATAATGGCCGGAGCCCTAACCAGAATGCTGGCTTAGTACTCACCACTCTTCATTCTGCTCTGTTAGGGGTGGCGGCGTGCTACGGGAATGTACGCTCGCCGTGGTGGGGCTTGCAAATATGTTACCTCAGGAGCTCAGTGTCCTGTCAGCGGGAACGGGACCATTAACCCTTCCAGAGGTTGGGCCGTCCCCCCCCCCCCCCAAAGTGCCACGAAGCAGGCAGGCTGGTGCCAACCAGCCCTGCCTGAAAATAACAAACATATAAAATAAATGCAGAAAACTCTTCAAGAGCTTCCATAAGCGTGACCGGCTCCTCCGGGCATATTTTCTAAACTGAGTCTGGTAGGAGGGGCATAGAGGGAGGAGCCAGCCCACACTATCAAATTCTTAAAGTGCCCATGGACCGTCTATACCCCATGGTACTAAATGGAACCCCAGTATCCTCTAGGACGTAAAATAAAAAAAGAAAGCAGCCAGTATTTACCCTGCGCAGAAACAATATAACTCACCCAAATCTAACTGTCTTTGCACGTGCTATATCTGCCCCCCCCCCCCCCACACACAGTGCACACGCTAGGATTTTTAGCTGCGCTGCGATCAGGTCAGAACTGCGCATGCACCGCAATGCCCGGGCACATCGTACGGGTACAAAGCGGATCGTTGCTGAACTATGGATTTTACGAAGAATCCACTTGCACAGCCGATCGCAAGGAGATTGACAGGAAGAGGGCATTTGTGGGTGTCAACTGACAGTTTTCTGGGAGTGGCTGGAAAAACGCAGGCGTGTCGAAGCGTTTGCAGGGCGGGTGACTGACGTCAATTCCGGGCAACAACAGGCTGAAGTGATCACAGCGGCTGAGTAAGTTCTGAGCTACTCAGAAACTGCACAAAACTTTTTTGTAGTGCTCGGCTGCACATGCGATCGCACACTTGCAAAGCAAAAATACACTCCTCTATGGGCGGCGACTATCTGTTTGCAGCGCTGCAAAAAACAGCTAGCGAGCGATCAACTCGGAATGACCCCCATGGTTTTGCCCAATTACTAACAAATTTGCTGTTGCAAAAATCAGGCCCATAGTACAATCTATTGCTCAGAGACTGAAAATGGAGCTGTTCTGAAAACCAAGATAAAAACCTGAAAAAAGTGCAGTTTTTGCGGCACAGCAACATATCACAGGGTTTTCTATTACACATACACTTTGCACAGTAGAAATCATTGATAAAGATTACCCAACCTTTGTGCCATTCTACTAGGAATATAGACTACCTATCCATGTGTTCCTGAAGCAATGCTCATGTTGGTGTGACAGTTTCCCGGCAGTCAATAATCTTACACTTTTTGGCCTTGTGGTATGACTTGTTGACAGTCATCGACAGGAGAATGTCAACAGGGTCGAACTGTCAACAAGCAGCATGTTGACATGCTCAGGGTGTCGATGGTGACCATGTTGACATTAATCATGGTGACCCGGATGATATGTTAACATGATGAACTGTCAACAAACTAGACTGGTGGTCCAGTGGCTTCTTATCTTTAGTGGCATCAGCAGTGGCTCCAGGATCTTCTTTCAGGTCCCAACAGCCATGTGACAGTTACTTCCAGCACAGACCTCCAATGCTGCAATGTTCCAGTGAGTATTTATAACCCTAATCCTTACCCCTAACACTCCCCCTAGTGCCTAACCGCCTTGGGTGGTGCCTAATTCTAAGTGTCGGCATCCTCAGAATGTCAACATTCCACATGGCAACATTTCAGACATCCACATTGTAGATCTGTCAACAGTTTGTGCAACAATTTGAACCACGTTGATGTACTAATGTCAAAATTGTTGTGTTGACCTTGAAAATGTCGGCATGGTTACTGTCGACCATTCTACCGGATATGCATACACGCGTCTATTTACCCACCTAGGACATACATGAATGCACACCCGGTATTGGTATGGGCCACAGTCAGATAAGTCAGAGACAACATTTGCGCACATTATGGTGGAAATATTAAAAATGTTACTTCACAGCACTATATAATACAGCTATATAACTACACTGTTTCTATCATTTCAACTATTTCTCTATTCCATACTTACGTTCTCTTCCGGAACGGCCAGGAGGCTCCCGAAAACCTGGTGGTGCATACCACCCTCTATTACCAAGCCAAGCCACCTGCACCGCCACCCTCTGAGCCAACGTGGTTGCCACTGCAAGAGGGGGGCAGGTGTAAAGTCGGCAACTATGCTTTATCTCTTGCATGGTCAGTCTTCTTTTATACAATTTCTTAGAATGACATTGGAACCGTCTCAAATGTATGTGTCTCTATCTCTATGTAATAATATTGTTACATTGGTAGAATTGCCCTCAAACCTTTAAATATACTTTAATTTAACAACATGTGTCTGCTATAAAGAACCTTGCTAATGCATGTGTGTGCTTAGCCTGCAGTCTGCAACAAATCTACCTTGTTTCTTCCATCACAATGTTGCACGCTTGTAGTCAGCGCTACTTTATTGAACTAATCCAAAAATACAATTTATTTAGGCAAAAACTGGCGCATGATATGACAGAACAACAGGACGTTCACACTGTTCCTAATAGAGACTGCTCACCTGTAAATCCCGGCTGACACCTGCACACATATCCGGCAGCACTGCTGTAGCTGAACTCGGTGTTAAACTCTGGCTCTGTATTATAAAGTGATAATAGGGATCGCTCCAGACACAGACCATCATACAGACATGGATTGTCAGTACAGTCATCAATATCCATCTCACATTGATCACCAAAATATCCTGTTTAAAAAGTCGAACATGGTAGTAAACGTCAGGAATTGGGAGGACATAATAAACAAACACATTATAATAATAGGTTACATTATGGTACCCCCTTTTTAAAGGTTTAGGGGGTGTGATGCTGTGGATAACATCATGGCTGCCCCTACCGCTCAAGGGATGTAGTAAAAATGAAGATAATTTTAATCTAAACAATCATAAGGTAAACACAAAATGTCAATTGATATGTTGACATAGACAAAATATCGACAAACAAGAGGTTCACATGCACATAAGGTCTACAGGGTCATTTGGTCAACAATTCAAATGTAGACAGTCAAAATTTCAACAATGAAAATATGCTAAATGTATAGGAGACATAGACAATGGGAGCAATTCAATTGTTGATCCGATCAAGTGCACAAATTGCAGCATACTGAGGGGGCAAGCAGAATTAATAGACGCATATGAAATGCTACTGTATGTTACAGTGTTTTCCAGGAATACACTGTAATGCAGCATTTTGTTTGCAGATACAGCCGCAGTCACACATAGAATATATGCTGCATATAATTTTAATCAGCAAGTCTATTAAAGGCAATAGAATTTAAAATTTAGGTGAAGGACTATGCTATTTACGGTTTATTACATATTAGGGCTTTTTTTTAACCAAAAAAACAAATTATACAGTGACTTTCATTATTATCAGTAGAGTGATCATATTATCCCTTTTACCTGGGAGGCTCATAGATTACACAGGTTCTGTGGCTGGCTGACTTCAAGCCTACATTTCATATGGTTTTAATCAGCAAAGGAACCTATGTAATCCCATGAGCGTCCCAGGTAAAAGGGATGATATGGTCACTCTATTATCAGAAATGTGTTTTACACAAAGAATACCATTGATAGCCATATATTACTGTCAAAGTCGAAAAATATTGCAGTACACACATCACGTACAAACTACACACAGATGGCCTCCACGCGTGTACTTGTTCTGCCGTGCGTGCGCATATTCGCAATTTGCGTATGGTCGTTCCCGCAGTCTTGCGCATTAGCGCGTGGTATGAGTATTTACGGTAGAGTTTGTAGTCGCATGGAAAAGCCATCAAAACACATTACATATTTAATCCAAATAGTGCACAATGGGGGTAATTCCAAGTTGATCGCAGCAGGATTTTTGATAGCAACTGGGCAAAGCCATGTGCACTGCAGGGGAGGCAGATATAACATGTGCAGAAAGAGTTAGATTTGGGTGGGTTATATTGTTTCTGTGCAGGGTAAATACTGGGTGCTTTATTTTTACACAGCAAATTAGATTGCAGATTGAACACACCACACCCAAATCTAACTCTCTTTTTCTAACATGCTTTTACTATCCCACTAGTTCATACATTTCTCACCTACAACTACAAAATATTTTTATTGTTTGTGCTGTACCCCAGTGTACTATACAATTTTTATTTTATTTTCATAAGTACGGTGACACTGACGGTCAGAACGCTGTATATTATTATATTGTACTTATACACGTATTGTGCGATCCTGTTGGTGGTCAACAGCAGTGTTCAATTACTATTTCTGACGCCCACACGTAATGTGTGATGCTGTGGGCAAAGGTGGTATCACAGTAATATATTTGATTTCCTACTCATACACAGATTGTGCGACAATGTTGGTGAAATTAAACCATAGCGTTAGATTATTATCTCTAACTCATACACTATTACCAAATATGCTGTTGGGCTGTAGCTTTGCAATGTTGCTGCCTGCAAAAAAACAGCTTCAGTCTGCTGATCTCAGAACTCAGCATTGAAACACCCATCAGAGTTTCTTACGCCCTCACCGGGCAACCTGCTCTTACTAATATCCCTGGTGAGTCTGTTTGCTTTGGTTACGCAGGGCTTTTTCTTGATTCCTATGAGATCTGGGTAGGAAATACCACAAAGCTTTACAGCCAGTGGCGTCACAAGGCGGGTGCGGGGGGTGCGGCCCGCACCCGAGTGTGACGCCTGGAGTAGGGCTTCACCAAATGTCAGCTCCTCCGCACTGACAGGAACCAGGTGCTGCAGTGAGAAAGTCTCCTACAGCACCCGGCTCCTGTCACGGCAGGAGATCAGGGGCGCACCGGGTGTCACCACACCCGGTCACGCCTCTGTTTACAGCACACACAAATCTATTCATCAATGGGAAAAAATATATATATCCATTTTGCTTTGAACATAGGTCTCCTCCCTATTTAGAAAGGCCCACAGTTGGCAATATGGTTATGCAGTCTGAAGATCAATACACTAAAATATTATTATAATTTTTTTATTTTTTTATTTTTTTTATTATTCTTTTGTATTCTTTATAGAAACTGAAACTGGAAGCCAAATTTCTGGTTTCCAGTGCAGTGCATATGTGTTACTCAGGACTGGTGGGCAAAACAGTAAGCATACGGCTACCCTGCCATCCAGCATCACTCAGCTCCCCCAACCAAGGGCGTAGCAGGGAGTGTAGCTGCTATGAGGCCCAGAGTGGAGAGGGGCCCACCTTCCCTGTCACAGTTACATACAGATGAGTCCATATTTATCTTGACTTCTTTGCTGCGCCTACGCACACCGTGGTTTATTAACATAAACCCTTCATCTATTGTTCTCAGCTGCAATACAATACAGAGAACAATACATCAGGGGATTAAGTCATTACAGCAGGGGATTAAGTCTGATTGACCTGGCTCAGTTAATCCTATTAAAGGCCAAGATAAACATGGACCCATCTGTATGTTATATACATTTTACACCATTGGGTGATACATAGGGCATACCTACCAACTGTTCTGATTTTCGCAGGACAGTCCCTTTTTTTGGGATTGTCCTGCTCAGAGCCGTAACTACGTGTGTGTCAGGTGTGCCTGGCACACACCGCAGTCGCCCCGAGGGCGCAAATGGCCACATCCCCATGACTTTAGACAGCGGCATTGTAATGGGTCAAACTGACTCATTACAAGCCGCCTGAGAGGAGCAGCAGTGCCGGAGGCATGGGAGAAGGAGGAAGAGTGAGGGGGACTCGGAAGCTGCAGCAAGGCACTGTAATTGGTGGCGGCGCTGCTGCAGCTGTCCCTCTCCTTCCACATAGGCTGGCCTCCGCTGCTGTGAATGCTGGGATGCGCTTCCCTCATCCCAGCATTCACAGCGTCGGCGGCCAGCCAATGTGGAAGGAGAGGAACAGCTGCAGCAGCGCCGCCACCAATTACAGTGTGCTGCTGCGGCTCCCAAGTCCTCATCCCTCCTCCTCCTCCCCTGCCCGCGATCTGCCAGCAGCTGCTACACCGAGGAGCCTGACTGCCTGAGCCAGCAGGGAGAGAGAAAGTATCATTTATTCTGACTGTCTGTATATCTATCTATCTATCTATCTATCTATCCATCCTGTCTGTCTTCCGTAATGTGTTAAAAGGGGGACTGTCTGCCGTAATGTGTAAAAAGGGGGACTGTCTGCCGTAATGTGTAAAAAGGGGGACTGTCTGCCGTAATGTGTAAAAAGGGGGACTGTCTGCTGTAATGTGTAAAAAGGGGGACTGTCTATAGTAATGTGTAAAAAGGGGGACGGGACTGGCTGCCGTAATGTGTAAAAAGGAGTACTGTGTCTGCCGTAATGTGTAAAAAGAGGACACTGTCTGCCGTAATGTGTAAAAAGGGGATGCTGTCTGCCGAAATGTGTAAAAGGTGGACTCTGTCTGCCGTAATGTGTAAAAGGGGCTCTACCTGGTGTAGTGGTGCTACTGTGCGGCGTACTTTGAATAATGGAAACGACTGTGCATCGTAATATGAATTGATATTATTTTGTGGCCACACCCCTTCCCCATAAAGCCACGCCCCTATAGTGTCCCGAGATGAAGGGGGGGGGGCAGTTGGGAGGCTCCTGTCAGTCACTGCTCTGCCTAGCATGCGAACAGCATCTATTAACCAGAGACGGAGGGACAGGGGCCATGCCAGCAGCTCATAGTGCGCCTGGCCATGCCCCCATAGTGAAGGGGGAAAGGGGGCGTGGCTCATGAATGAGGCACTCTTTCAAAGCCATGCCCCCTTTTCTACAGGCCATCCCCCCCCCCCACCCCCCCGTTTCGGACGGGCAGGAGTGTCCCTCTACCACTTCTCCCAATGTTGGGAGGTATGCAATAGATCTACTGTAGTTATGCTCCTGGACCTACTCATTGTAATGGGGTATAAAATGAACTGGAGGGCATTATAGTGTTACATAATATTAATTGGGGCACTTTAATATAGCCCAATATGAAGTGGTAGCAGTAAAATGTGACATCATATGAAATGGGGGCACTGTACTGTATGTCATAATGCAATTTGGGGGTACTGCGTATAATTTATTATTATTATTATCCTTTATTTATATGGCGCCACAAGGGTTCCGCAGCGCCCAATTACAGAGTACATAAACAAATAATCAAACAGGAAAACAGCAACTTACAGTTGACGACAATATAGGACAAGTACAGGGTAAATAAACATAGCTACATCAACAGATGACAATGGAATAAGTATCAGGTGGCAGAAGACGGCTGGATTTGGTGCAGCTGAAGATTATTAAAGTAAGAAAAGGGTAAGCACATGAGGGAAGAGGGCTCTGCTCGTGAGAGCTTACATTCTAACGGGGAGGGGTAGACAGACAGGGGTGAGACAGATGGGGTACATAGAGAGCGTGGAACAGAGGTTTAGGATGAGATTTGGCTGGGTTTGGTGAAGAAGTGGGTCTTGAGAGCCCGTTTGAAGTTTTGTAGAGAGGTGGAAAGTCTGAGGGGGAGAGGTAGGGAATTCCAGAGAAGTGGTGCAGCACGTGAAAAATCTTGGAGGTAGGAGTGGGAGGAAGTAATCCGTAGGCAGGAGAGTCGGCGAGCATTAGCAGAGCGAAGAGGACGGGTGGGAGTGTAAAGCGAGATAAGATCAGAGATGTAGATGGGAGAGGAGTGGGTGAGGGCTTTGTAAGCAAGTGTGAGAAGCTTGAAATGGATTCTGAAAGGGAAGGGGAGCTAGTGAAGGTCTAGTAAGAGAGGAGAGGTGGACGTAGTGCGTTTGGTGAGGAAAATGAGCCGGGCAGCAGCATTGAGGATAGATTGGAGTGGAGAGAGGTATTTGTCAGGAATGCCAGTCAGGAGGAGATTACAGTAGTCCAGTCTGGAGATGACCAGTGAGTGGATAAGAGTCTTAGTAGCATCCTGGGTCAGAAAGGGTCTGATCCTGGAAATATTTTTTAGATGAAAACAGCAGGTTTGTGAGAGGTGCTGAATGTGTGGTTTGAAGGAGAGGGAGAAGTCAAGGATTACTCCAAGACAGCGCACTTGGGGGGTAGAGGAGATAGTAGTGCCATCAATAGATAATGAGATTGTAGGAGGTGAGGTTATGCGGAAGGGAGGGAAGATGATCAGCTCGGTCTTAGACATGTTAAGTTTAAGAAAGCGCTGGGACATCCAGGAAGAGATAGCAGAGAGACAGTTGGAGATACGAGTGAGGAGAGTAGGGGAGAGGTCTGGAGAGGAAAGATAGATTTGAGTGTCATCAGCATAGAGATGATATTGGAAACCAAAAGAACTAATGAGCTTACCTAGTGAGGACGTATAGAGAGAGAAGAGAAGAGGACCAAGGACAGAACCTTGGGGTACCCCTACAGTTAGTGGAAGTGAGGGGGAGGTGGAGTCATGAGAGTAGACAGAGAATGAACGGTCAGAAAGGTAGGACGACAACCAAGAGAGGGCAGTGTCACGCAGACCAATGGAGTGAAGGATTTGCAGTAGGAGAGGATGGTCCACAGTGTCAAAAGCAGCAGAGAGATCAAGTAGAATAAGTAGAGAGTAGTGTCCCTTAGATTTAGCAGCATGGAGGTCATTGCATACTTTTGTAAGGGCAGTTTCAGTGGAGTGGAGAGGACGGAAGCCAGATTGGAATGGGTCAAGCAGTGAGTGTGAGGAAAGAAAGGAAGTAAGGCGGTTGTAGACAATACGCTCAAGGAGTTTGGAGGCAAAAGGGAGGAGAGAGATGGGTCGGTAGTTGGAGAGAGTGTTTGGATCAAGGGTAGGTTTTTTAAGAATAGGAGAGATGAGTGCATGCTTGAAGGCAGAGGGGACAGTGCCTGATGAGAGGGATAGATTGAGAAGGTGGGAAAGATGGGAACAAGCAGAAGAAGAGAGGTAGCGGAGGAGGCGGGAGGGGATAGGGTCAAGTGGGGAGGTGGTGAGGGGACAGGAATGAATGAGGGCCATGACTTCCTCTCCAGATGCATGGGAGAAAGATGACAGAGTTGGTGCGAGGGATGGGGAGGGTTGGTAAGGGATGGGAGAAGGCTGGTTACTGATGGTCTGGTGTGATGTGATGTCCTGACGTATGGAGTCAATTTTGGATGTGAAGTAAGTGGCAAAGTCAAGAGCAGAGAGTGAGGAAGGGAGACGAGGTGGAGGTGGGCAGAGGAGTGAGTTGAGAGTGGCAAAGAGGCGCCGGGGGTTGGAAGACTGGGAGGAGATGAGGTTCTTGAAGTATGGCTGTTTAGCAAGAGAAAGGGCAGCACTGAAGGATGAGAGCATAAGTTTGAAATGGAGGAAGTCTGCCTTAGAGCGTGATTTCCTCCAGTGTCGCTCAGCAGTACGTGAGCATTTTTGCAGATATCTGGTGCATTTGGTGTGCCAGGGTTGAGGTGTTAATTTGCGAGGGTGAATAGTGGTTGGTGGAGCAACAGAGTCAAGAGCAGAAGTAAGGGAAGCATTGTATGTGGAAGTGGCTTGTTCAGGGCATGAGAGAGAGAGAGAATAGGAGAGAGAAGTGAGTCAAACAGGGAGGAAAGGAATGTGGTGTCAATAGCTTCAATGTTACGCTTAGTGATGGTAGCCTTAGGAGGTAGAGATGGGGAAGTCGAGAGAGATAGGTTAAAGGAGAGCAGGTGGTGGTCAGAGAGGGGAAATGGGGAGTTGGAAAAATCAGAAATATCACAGCGGTGAGTGAAGACCAGATCCAGTGAGCTCCCATTCACATGGGAGGGTGAGGAGGTCCACTGGGAGAGACCAAGTGAAGAGGTGAGGTTAAGGAGTTTAGAGGCAGGGGATTGTGTGGGGATGTCAATAGGGATGTTGAAATCGCCTAGGATAATGGTGGGAATGTCAGAAGAGAGGAAGTGAGGAAGCCAGGAAGCAAAGTTGTCGATGAATTTGGAAGCAGTGCCAGGGGGGCGGTAAATGACAGCTACTCTAAGATGGACTGGTTGGAAGAGGCGTATGGCGTAGACCTCAAATGTAGAGAATATAAGGGATAGTTCTGGTGGTATGAGTTGGTGGGAGTAACTAGAAGGTAAAAGGACCCCAACACCACCCCCATGGCGACCCCCAGGTCGGGGGGTGTGTGTGTGAATGTGAGGCCCCCAGCAGAGAGAGCAGCAGCAGAAGTAGTGTCAGAGGGCGTAATCCAAGTTTCAGTAATGGCTAGTAGGTGTAGGGAGTTGGAAATGAAAAGGTCATGAGTGGGGACCAGTTTGTTACAAACAGATCTGGCATTCCAGAGGGCACAGGATAGGGGGTATGAGTTTGTGGGAGAGATGTGAATGAGATTTTCAGGGTTGCTGTAGCGATGAGGTGGGATTAACTTTGAGGGCAGGGATGATGAGAGAGTAGTGATGGTACGGGTGCCTGAGCTAGGAGGGGAACTGCAGGAGGTGGGCAGGGAGGGAGGTCAGTGTGATGTGGATGGGGGTGTGAGGAGGTGACAGGGAAGGGAGAGAGGGAGCATGGCTGAGTTGTGGGGTAGCAGGACCATGGGGCAGAGGTGAATGAAAGTGGGGTAACAGGAAAGGTGGGGGAAGGATACAGAGGGATGGAGGGGAGACAGAGGAGGGGAGAGAGGAGGAGGTGGAGGAGACTAGGGGGGAAGGATAAAGATACATTATTAGGTAGACACTGAGTGATGTGGGGAGTATAAGAAAGCCTTAACATACTGTAAAGTAGGTAAATAGGTTGAGGGAAAGTGGAAGTAGGAGAGGAGACTGTAAGGGAATCCGAGCAGAAGAATTGCAGAAATGCAGGTGAGAAAAGCAGTGTCGGCTCAAGGGGTGTAGATTTAGTATGAAATGAGTCAAAAGCGTAGATAAAGTGGGTGCAGAAATGTATTTGGAGTGTAAGAAATGAAAGGATTGTGAGAGGTTTAAGAAGCAATGGTAATTATGTTAGATTTTTTAAGTGTTTGCAGGTAAAATTGCATTGGTGCAGCTGTGCTTAAAAAACAAAATTACAATAATACAGATACAAGCATTTGTAGGTGAAATGGACTGTTTTTGAAATGTCCAAGTAAGGTTGTTCCGTGCTATTTAATCAGATGCAACAATCAGGAGGTGAGTGATCTGAGGAGTAAGTGACTCACATTTGTTATTAGTTCTTCAGTTTTTTTTGTTTTGTTTGATTGGTGTGCTTCTGTTTTCCTTCTTTTTCACTTCGTTTGAACGCTGATTGAACGCTGCTGTTATGTGTCAATTTTATCACGCTTTGATAAAAATGCACGCTTAGATCAATAAATGCACAGCCAAACGGCTTTGCACAGCCTACACCATTGGACTTAAGTAGAAGACTATTACAAGTGAAACCAATAATTGAAATCTGTAACCACACCCCACCCCCTCAAATGCCAGGCAATAAATTACTTTAAAAACAGCAACCAGGCATTCCACAAAGATTAAACTGGGTCTATATCATTCAAAACTTAAAAAAGTACTTAAAAAATCACATACTATGCAATAATGTTTCAATTTGCATTACCCAGCAAAATTAGCTTTGCATACATAGATATAGTGCAGCAGAATATGTTGGTAGTTGTAGTCAATTGTAATTACCCAGCAGAATTAGCTTTGCATATATAGATATAGTGTAATGTAGACATAATGTGTACTGGCAGCCCTACCAGGTGACATAATGTCAAGTAGAAACTACTATGGGGTATAACATTGACTAAGGGACTACTATGGTTCAGAAAATGAACTAGGGATCTACTATGGGGCATAACATTAACTAAGAGCAGGTCTGTGTAATGGCTAGCATTACTGCCTCACAGCACTGAGGTCATGGGTTTGATTCCCACCATGGTCCTAACTGTGTGGAGTTTGTATATTCTCCCCGTGCTTGCGTGGGTTTCCTTCGGGTACTCCAGTTTCTTCCCACAATCCAAAATATATACTGGTAGGTTGTCTCTCAACAAAAATTAACCCTAGTGTGAATGTGTCTGTGTGTACATGTATGGAATATAGATTGTAAGCTCCACTGGGGCAGGGACTGGTGTGAATGGCCAAAATATTCTCAGTAAAGCGCTGCAGAAAATGAAAAAACTGAAAACTGATTGATAAATACATAAATAAATAAATAAATAAATAAATAAAGAGACTACTATGGCTCAGAAAATTAACTAGGGATCTACTATGGTTCTGAAAATAAATTAGGGATCTACTATGGGGCATAAAATGAACAACTGCTGTGGAAAGGTGTCTCTAGAAGCATTGGGACAGGGGCCCCTTCAATATGTTGCTAAGGGGCCCACAAAGTCCTGGCTATGCTCCTGCCCCCAACAATATGTTTTGTTAAATTGCAGAGGTTTTTTGCACTGACGGGAAGTCTATTCTTGTGGCTTAATAGACCTCTAAAACCATGATTTAAGTCAAGTGCAATAAAGACGAGAATCAACGCAGCACAGAGACGTCATTTGTTTCATCTACATACTGTAACAGCAATTTACTCCCCAGATTTCTCTGAGAACAGTATCAATTTGTAAGAGGAAAGAACGGAATAGCAGAAAGTATGGTACAGGAGTTAGTAATGCCCAAGGCTTTCCACAGTTGTTATAAATTAACTGGTGGTAGGTTTTTATTCCAAAAGTAAAAAAGTAACTAACTGTTAAATAGCGCCCCAAAATTATTTTTGAATGTATACACATAAATGTCAATAATGATTATAGAATTGTCCTGGGAGACTGCGCATCCGTAAACACTATGTGTGGTAGTGATAAAATAGGAAAAAGAAAGAGAAAAATACGGAAGCGCTGAATTCCAGGAAATAAGTAAAACGGTGAGAGCCAACAAATAAAAATTAATACAAATTTATTAATAATAAAAACCACATGTAAAACCTGAAAAAATCAGTTCAAGAACACCTCTAGGTACTCCGTTTCTAGGCATCAGTTGAGCATAAATTCATATTTATAATGGATGAAGATAATGTCCATAGTTCATATGACACTGATGATTGCTGGGCAAATAGCCGGCAATGAAGGTGTAAATGCGGTCCCGGAGTATAACAAGCTGCGTTTGTGGAAATAAAACAGCTGGCAAATGAAAAGGTACCTTTGACAAAGTCACGTGGAGCATGACGAAACGCGTTAGGACTCCGCCTCCAGCTCACCTCTACTCCGGTGTCATTACTAATACACTCTCTGCATTGTTCCGGTGTGAGTGTCTTCAAGCTCTTCCATTACCGCTGGCCGCGGCTCTACAACATAACGCTGGAACCATTCTGAACACTCGGGTGATCATCTTTATCTCTACCACGCTGCATAGCGCAAGTGGGCATTGCAGGACATCAGGCCGAGGACGCTCGGCCCATCGCCAGCCCATATGAGAGGTAAAACAGTCAGTTCAGACTAGGTGATCTGATACACTTATAACCCTGGGATCACAGCCTTATATTCATTTGCCAGCTGTTTTATTTCCACAAACGCAGCTTGTTATACTCCGGGACTGCATTTACACCTTCATTGCCGGCTATTTGCCCAGCAATCATCAGTGTCATATGAACTATGGACATTATCTTCATCCATTATAAATATGAATTTATGCTCAACTGATGCCTAGAAACGGAGTACCTAGAGGTGTTCTTGAACTGATTTTTTCAGGTTTTACATGTGGTTTTTATTATTAATAAATTTGTATTAATTTTTATTTGTTGGCTCTCACCGTTTTACTTATTTCCTGGAATTCAGCGCTTCCGTATTTTTCTCTTTTATTCCAAAAGGCTTGCCCCCAGTTGCTCAGTGGATTGAGATGTGGTTACTGGAAAGTCTGCCGCATTAAGTTGAAATCACTGTTATACTTCTGAAATCTAACTTTCAAAACCTGTTTTCTTGCAAATGTTCTTATCTCTTAGGGGGTTATTCAGAGATAGGCACAGATGGCTGCCTACACAGCCAGATCTGCGATCATCTCCGCACATGCTGGGGGCCACTCAGCATGTGTGAGGCCGCCCCTCGATGCATCCGCAATTGGATTGGTGAGGCATTGAATCTAAGGTTGACCCCTGGCAGCGCCATTTTGTCTTCCAGAGTGTCTTTGTGTGACGTCACGGAGTCACCTTGAAAACGATCCAGGCCCGCCCCCACAACACCGCCCCCCGCAACGCCCGCACCTGTCAATCACATTGCGGCCACATCCTTCAGGGATGAAGCTGCAATGTGTGAGTTTGATCACGCACACAATGGCCAGTGCGCGTGCGCCAGACCACCTCGATGCGGCTGCTGCGTCCAGGTCTGAATGACTCCCTTAGTGTGGGAAATTAAAGAATTTCTGCATGTACTGTAAGACAGTAATTCTCAACCTCGGTGCTCAAGTACCCCCAACAGTTCATGTTTTCCAGGTCACCGAGCAGTTGAACAGGTGTATTCATTACACTGACACATTTTAAAAGACCCACAGGTGGAGCAAATTATTTCACTTGCAATCCTGTGAGGAGACATGGAAAACATGACATGGATACTTGAGGAACGTGGTTGAGAACCACTGCTGTAAAACATGTAAACACTCACCTGCCCAACACAGACAGCTGTAGCCTCCAATTCCTTCCAGGCATGTGGCGTTATTCTTACAGGGGTTTGAGGCGCACTCCAGGATTTCTGTTTCACACAAATCTCCTACAAACCCAGTGTCACTGCAATTACAATGGAACCTGAAACACAGAACCTAAATCAGCAGTGTACCAACATATTTCACCTCACTCTCTCTTCCCCTTGAGCCATTCCTGCACAACATACATGCTGCCAGTGAGTTCATGGCTATGTGCATAGCACAGTCACTGTCGCCCTAAGCGCTACACACATAATAATAAGTAGTAAAAGAAGTGTTATGGTAAAACTTACCTTTGTAACTCTTTTTCTTTTAGGTCCATGGGATCCAAGGGTTAATCCTTATCCTTGGGTATGATGCTGGAAGAGACCAGGATTGGCACCGAACATTAAGCTAGTGAGCTTCCCAGGATGCACTGGGCTCCTCTCCCTTCATACCCTGCCCACATGCTCAGGCACTTCAGTTTTAGTAACAAACCCAAAGCAGGAGCTGGAGAGAAGAGAGAAAAGAAAGGATGGTACACACAGGAAACACTCTCACAGAGGAGAAGGGAACTGGTGACAGTAAAAGTAACCCATTGAAGTTATGTGCGTCAAGGTGGGTGCCCTGCGGATCCCATGGACCTAGAAGAAAAAGAGTTAACAAGGGTAAATTTTACCATAACTCTTATTTTCTTCTTCAGGGTCCATGGTCTGCTCAGGGTTAATCATTTAGCCTGGGATGTCCCAAAGCAGTTGACATAGGGAGGGAACGCTCCTAAGCTGAAAGGAGGACACTGTGGCCAAAGGTTGCAACCTGAGAGGCAAACGCATCAAAGGCATAGAACATAAGAAACGTGTGTGCAGTAGACAACGTAGCTGCCTTGCAGAGTTGTTCAGCAGATGGCCCACGGAGGGCTGACCATGACGGACCCACAGAGCAAGTAGAGTGAGCAGAGACCGTACTTGGAACAGGCAGATCAGCCTGCGTATACGCCTGTGAGATGGTCATGCGGAGCCAACGTGCCAACGTTTGCTTAGTGGCTGGTCAGCCCCGCTTGTGGAATCCATGAAGGATTAATAAGGAATCAGTCTTCCTAAGGGAACCAGTAAAATCCATGTAGATACAGGGAGCACGGACCACATCCAATGATGCCTCCTTTTGTGAGAGGCCAGGATCCTGAAAGGCCGGTACCACAATGGATTAGTTAATATGGAATTTAGGATCTTATTCAGTAAGGATTGCAAAATTTGCAATTTGTAATCCGGATGATTATCGAACGACTGTGCATGCAAAAATAGTGACCAAAATTGTGTATAGATTGTGTTCACAATGCAGCCGCTGTTTGACTGACAGAAAGACGGCTTTTCTGGGCAGAAACCTGACGTTTTCTGAGTGTGTTTGAAAAAATGCAGGCGTTTCTAGGCGTTTTTAAGGTGGGCCTCTGACGTCAGCGAAGACCACTTCAAGCCTCTTGTGTCGCAAGAATTGTGCATGACCTTGCCTGGCGCAGATGGGAAAAATCTTTGATGTCCTGGTAATTACATATGGTTTTGCGATCAGACCGCATACGGAGATGCATTTGTACATTTCTGCAATGGGCATTTTTCTCTATTTCAGGGTGGCAACTATTTGATTGCAGCAATTGCTTTTTAGCAGAAACTGCAATACTTGCTGAATGAGGTCCTTAGAATTTACCTTAGGTAGGTATCCTTTTCTCGTTCAAAGGACCGCCCAGTCACAGTGAAAAATCAAGAATGGGGAGCGACAAGAGAGAGCCTCCACATCTGAGACCCTACGTGCTGAGGCGATTGTTAGCAGAGTGAGGGTCTTTGCAGTTAACCACTTGAGTTCTACCGTCTCCAAAGTTTTGAATGGAGGCTGTGATAAGGCCTGAAAAACCAAGGACAAATCCCACGGAGCCACCGGAGGGACAATGGAGGTTGTATTCATAGTACTCCTTGAAGGAAGGTACGTGCATCTGGCAAGGGAGCCAGTATCTTCTGGAACCAAACTGATAATGCCATATCTGGTAATATATGCGGGCTGAGGCTGGCTTCTGAGCCTGAACCATTGTCTGAACTACCGCACAGTAAAAGCATTTTTCCATTAGGAGGGAAGTCTCAAGAGGCACGCTGTTAAAGACAGGTGTTGCAGGTACGGACGGAGACAGGGACCCTGAGACAACAGGCCTGGACGAAGAGGCAGAGAGAAGGGCTCGTCTGTGGAGAGATCCCTCAGATCCAAGAACCAACAGCATCTAGGCCTTGCTGGAGCTACCATGATGAGTGTGCCACCGTACTCCTTGAAGTTGCGCAGTACTCTGGGAAGGAGAGACACTGGAGGGAAGAGATAGGCCAGAGGGAACTTCCATGGAACTGTGAATGCGCCCACAAAGCTCGCTTCCAGATCTCTTGTCCTGGCCCCATACACAGGAACCTTTTGGATGTGTCTGGAGGCCATGAAATCCACATCTGGCAAACCATATTTGCGCACCAGGATTTGAAAGATGTCCAGGTGGAGAGACCGCTCTCCAGTGTGGACATCCTGGCGACGGAAAAAGTCCACCACCCAGTTGAGTGCTCCTAGAATGAAGACGGCAGAGATGGCTGGAAGATGGATTTCTGCCCAGGCAAAAATCCGATTCCCTTCCTGCATTGCTGCCGCACTGCAAGTCCCGCCTTGCTGATTTATGTAAGCCACTGCCGTGGCGTTGTCTGACTGGACTTGTACTGGAGAACCGTGAAGGAGGTTTAGAGCCATTTGAAGAGCCCTGTAGATTGGGAGAGTCCTTTCTACTGGAGACTTACGGCCCTGAAAGGAGGGACTGCCGTGAGTGATCCCCACCCTCGGAGACTCGCATCCATTGTGAGAAGTTGTCCAGTGTGGAATCCAGAAAGGCCGGCCCTTGTCCAGGTTGGGTTTGTGAAGCCATCATGCAAGGGATATACGAACCTCCTGTGTCCATTCCAACTGGACAGTATTAAGCGCTGTAGGGGCCTGGAGTGAAATTGAGCATATTCCACCATGTCGAATACCGATACCATGGAGCCCAGGGTCCATGGTATGTATAAAGATCTGGGGGCTGTGGAACAGGTTGCGGATGTGCATCTGCATTGACGCAATTTTTTCCTGAGGTAGGAATATGCGCTGTAGGCTGGCATCCAGTAGAGCCCCAAGGTGAAGCATACACTACGAAGGGGTGAGTGAGGGGGGCGTGGCTTGGCCGAGCATGGAGTAAGGAGCTAGGAGTTAGAGCTCCGTCTATCCTGCTATCTTTATCCTGATTCCCCCGCTGGTGATCGCTCCTGACTTGGCTCACCCTTTGTGTCTCTTGGCCCTGCACATTTTGTGGGGTCTGCGGGACTGTGTCTCTGCCCTGGACGGCCGCTGGACGGATCGCGGCCTACACCGCTCTGCCTCACTCCTTCCGTCTGACCGGAAGTGCGGCGCCATATTGAGAACTAACAGCGGAGGCCGGGGACGCGCTGGGCCGGAGCTCCCTTCACCCGTGCCCTCTGCTGCTTCTGCTGCTCCGGAGGTCGGCGTGTGCCCCTGTCTCCCTCCACCTTGCGACTGGCGGGCTGACTGTCCCTGTGTGGCGGTGATTGCTGCTGACAGTGCGGGGGTGCATCTATCTGCACTGACCGTCCCTCCTGACGTCCCCTGCCTCCCTGCACTGCTGGTTGGAGCCTCCCTGTCTGCACTACTCTCCCTGCAGGGCTGCCTGGACACCTGCAGCTATCCTACTCTGCCTACATTGCTGGTTGGCGCTTCCCTATCTACACTACTCTCCATGAGGGTCCACTTGAAAGCCAGCTGCTGATTATACAGCCTGACTGCTGCCCCTAAGGATTTTCCTTTTTCCTGCTTGTGTTCATTCACCTAAGTGAGACTCTGGAAGTCTGAAGATTTTGCAGCCTGTGGTGAGCACGTATTGTTTGTTTTATATCATCACTACGGGAGTCCTGTCTCTGCATTACTTCAGTAGCTTTGCTCTCGCACTTGGCCTCTACTGTTATTGCTATTTCTACCTCCACCTCCGTGTTCCACCCGTGTCCCGTCATGGTGCGTGGGGGCAGTGCTGCTGCTGCTACCGCTGCTGCTAAGTTTGAAAAATATGCTAGAGGCTCTCAGTCTTCCTCCCAACTCACCCGGGGTACTGCTCCCCCATCCCCTCCTTCCCCCTCGGGCACACCTCCTCGAGAGGATGACACGTCCCAGTCGACGCAGCAAATTCTTTTGGCCATATCCACGTCCGAACACAGAGTCATGGATAAAATCGGCCAAGTACAGGTGGATATCACTTTAATCAGACATGACATACAAAAGATTCGTGAACGGGTGGGGAAAGCGGAGCACCGTATCTCCGACTTAGAAGACGTCACCAATCCTCTTAAAGATACGGTTTCCAATCTCACAACTCAAATGTCGGCAGTTAAGGCGAAGCTCTCTGATATTGAAGGAAGACTACGTCGTAATAATGTCCGCTTTGTGGGCCTCCCGGAGAGAGCGGAGGGCTCCTCCCCAGAATCGTTCCTTGAAACATGGCTTCTCCGATTATTTCAACGCAATGACTTTGGTCCTCAGTTTCCTGTGGAGAGGGCGCACCGATTGCCTGCCAGGGCTCCTCCCCCGGGCGCACCTGCACGCACTTTCATAGCCCGTTTCCTACACTACAGGGACCGGGATGCGGTCCTGCGGCTGGCCCGCACACAGGGTCCTTTGAAATTTGACAACCATGATATTTCTGTTTATCCGGACTTCGCCGTAGATGTCCAGAAGTCGCGTGCGCAGTTCCTTCAGGTCAAAAGGAAGCTTCATGACCATCAAATCCAATATGCCATGTTGTTCCCGGCACGTTTAAGGGTGGTGTATGATGGCTCCACACACTTCTTCAATACCCCTCAAGAGACGGAGGCCTGGCTGGAGCGTAGACCTCGGGCCCCTAACTGAGGACTGTTTCTCTCTCAGGGGTCGCATTGTTTGCTGGGTTTTGTACTCCTGCTATTCACGTAGCGGGGACGATCTTTAAGTTTAGGAGCTGAATGCTAGGATATAGCCTTTTTGTAGAGGCAATACTTGTCTCTACTCCCTGGGGTTGCTATAGGTTTTCAGCTTTAGTTTAGTTGGTTTTTTGGGATCCAGTCGTGTCTAGTTTGGGATGGATATGCAGGGAGGGGGGTGTTTGGGCTGTTTTGGGTTTGTTTGTTTTTCTTGTATATGTATTGCTCCATGTGTCACTGTGTTATTTTTTTTCTTGGACTGCAATGTGTCTATGTTTTTTCTTATATGTGCCTTTTGGTCTCCGGATGCTTTACCTGCTTGCTGGTGGAGGGCCGCAGTGGTCCCTTTGCTCCTTCCTGCTCTACACTCCGGGTTCCTCTCTATTACGTGTCCTCCTTGCCTTGGATATTCCTCTTCTTCTGCCTCTCCATATTCGCCCCTTGCTTCTTTTCTCCTTCTGTCCTTTCTTTCTTATACTCATGGCTGCAGGGGTTGATGGACTCCGCATACTTGGCTGGAATGTGAGGGGCTTGAATGACCGCATCAAGCGGGCTCTGGTTTTATCTCAGGTGAGGAAGTATAAGGCAGATGTCATATGCCTCTCCGAAACACACTTGGTTGGTACTAGAACCTTGGCTCTCAGGAAGCCCTGGGTTGGTCTCTCCTATCATTCCACCTCTTCTGCTAATTCCAGGGGGGTTTCAGTTTTGGTGCGGAAGTCGGTTAATTTCCATTTAGTTCATAGTCAAATTGACCAATATGGCAGGTATGTATTCCTTAGGGCTTATGGTAACCGTACACTTTTGCATATACTTGCTGTTTATATTCCCCCCCCCCCCTACAATAATGAAGTACTCTGACAGGCAATGTCGTTTATTGCTATTCCTCCCTCAGTACCGGTCCTTTGCATCAGAGATTTCAATAATGTTTTAGATAAAGTTTTAGATCGGTGGGCTGAGCTTCCCCCTTCTCTACCCTCTACTTCCCCGTCCCCCACACCGTTTGCGAGGCTGGTTGCCGAGCTTGGGCTCCTGGATGTTTGGAGGCTGAGACACCCCAAACAACTACAATACTCTTGCCACTCGGCCAGTTTTCACACGTTCTCGAGAATAGATTTGGCCCTCGTTTCCCCTGATCTCACTGCTAGAATACTAGATGTCCAGTACCTACAGAGGGGAATCTCGGACCACTCACCCTTGCTGGTGGCCCTAGATTCTGTGCCTGTCTGTGGGGCTAAACTTTGGAAATTGAACCCCTTTTGGTTGACCTTGTTGACTGATCATGAGGCCTTGGTTCGTGAATGGAGTGATTTTGAGGTTCATAATGCATCCTGTTCTGATCAACTGGTTAAACATGACGCATTTAAGGCTTCGCTATGGGGATCCTTCATATGACAAATAGCTAGTGTCAAAAATAGCTAGTAGGGAGTAGGAGGTGCGCCTGGAGCTTGCCTGTTCCCAATCTGAATCTGTTTACCTTTCTACTAAGACCCTTAGTGACCGAGTGAGGTGGGATTTGGCCAGGAAAGCCTGGTCTGACCATTCACTTGATAAATCAAGGCGCAAATTACTTTTCTCCCAGCATACCCTCTATTCACAATCGGACACGGGGGGTAGTTACTTGGCTTTTCTAGCTCGGGAGGAGAGAACTGGAGGTTCCATTCAGCAGATCTGTGATGCCCAGGGCGAAATGGTCTATGCCACTCCTGAGATAGCCCAGGTTTTCCAGTCCTTTTATTACTCGTATGCCTCTAAAGTCACTTATACCTCCAGTCAACTACAGCAATATCTTTCATGTATTGTCCTACCACAATTGTCCCAACAATCTATAGATTTTTTAGATGCTAGTATCACTTCAGAGGAAGTTGAGGCAGCTATTGCCTCCTTCCCTAATAAAAAGGGGCCGGGTAGCGACGGTATGCCGGTTGAAGTCTATAGACAATATCGTGCATACTTTGTCCCCTATCTTTTGACTCTCTTTAATGCTTTGCTAGAGGGTGCTCGTTTGCCTCCTTCTATGTCAGAAGCTATTATTGTGGTGATCCTCAAACCAGGTAAGGACCCTACGGCCCCAGAATCCTACCGCCCAATCTCATTGCTACCTACTGATGTCAAGATTTTGGCCAAAATTCTGGCACTTAGACTCAATAGTGTTATCACTTCGATCATTCACGATGATCAGACAGGATTTATGCCAGGCAAGTCTACTCTCCAAAATTTGTGGCGACTGTTTTGTCACCTGCAGATGGGGGACCAGTCCGAGTCGGGGGCTGTGGTGGTTTCCCTGGATGCTGCCAAGGCCTTCGACTCTGTGGAATGGGAGTATTTGTGGGAAGTCCTTAGACGATTTGCTTTTGGCCCCAAATTCATACGCTGGGTACAATTACTCTATTCCTCCCCCGTGGCTCGAATATCTGCCAATGGTTATGTAACATCCCCATTTGCTTTGTCTCGTGGTACTAGACAGGGCTACCCACTGTCCCCTGCCCTTTTTGCCCTGGCTGTGGAACCATTGGCGAGTTTCATTAGAGCGTCCCCTGATGTTAGGGGCATTACTATTGACGGACATGAGGATGTTATTGCATTATATGCCGATGACATGCTTTTGTTTCTCAGTGACCCTGATGCTTCCCTGACCTCCCTTCTAAGTATTGTTGATACATTTGGCCTCTATTCCGGCCTGACTATCAACTGGAATAAATCTAATGTCTTTCCCATATCTGGTATTCTTCCTGACCCATTGCCTATTGTGTCCTCCTTGCACTGGACCCTTCGCTTTCAGTATCTTGGTGTCTGGATCACTCCTAATGTTAAGTCTTTTGTACATCAAAACATTGACCAGGTCACGGTGGATCTAAAGCGACAGATTCATGTATGGAAGAAGCTTCCCCTTACTGTCACGGGTCACATTAACTTGATCAAGATGGTGATACAACCAAAATATCTTTATCTATTGCAGCACTCTCCTACTTATATCCCCAAGAAAATTTTCACTAACATTAATAGTGTGCTTTCCTCTTTTGTTTGGGGCGACAAAACGCCTAGGGTTGCCCCGAGAGCTCTGGTTAGGGCTAAATTGGATGGAGGTTTGGGTTTTCCCAATCTGCGGGCCTATTATCTAGCTGCCCAACTTGCGCATTTGTCTAATTGGATTCTCAGTAGGGATAGTCCCACGTTTGAGAGATTCTTTGCCGAGTATGTGGTGTCCCACTTCTCTCCTGTCCAGTTCCTTCTCTCTGCCTCTTCTACTGCTGGTCTTCCTCCTTTACTCTGTCAGTCGCTACTTGTATGGCGTCAAACTCACTCCTACTATGCATGGCGAGGTACAGATTCTGACACGCCACTTTGGTTTAACCCAGCGTATAGGGAGTTATTGCAGCTCTCACAGGACAATATATGGATTGGGGCGGGCCTTACCACAGTTTCACAACTGTATGATAATGGTGTTTTTAAATCTTTCACACAACTGCGGGAGGAGCTTGAAATATCCAATAGATCCTTTTATCGTTATCTACAGCTCCGCCATGCGGTGCAGGCACAGTTTGGGGCCTCGCCTCCGTCCATTTCTGATTCCCCGATTAAAGACATGGTTATGAATTTGGGTACAAGTCACCAAGTTTCCACTTTATATGTTAGTCTTAATGCCCACATCTGCCCGAATATATCTGACCAACTTAAACTTAAGTGGGAGCAAGACATTGGCCCACTTACAGATGACCAATGGCTCCAGGTGTTGTGCTCTCTTAAATATACTACTCAGTGTGTCAAGGACCAGCAGGTTTATTTCTTTGTTTTACATAGGACTTATAGAACTCCCGTTTCTTTATGTAAAGCAGGTCTACGGCCTGGTACTACCTGCCCAAGATGTGGTGCCCCTGAAGCTACCTTTTGGCATCTGCTATGGCTGTGCCCCACTGTATATGCCTTTTGGGAAGCAGTCTGGTCGGACATTCTGCTTACTGAACCTACGCTGCCCCCCCCCTTCCCCTACACTGTGTATGTTTGCGCTAGACTTAGAGGAATCCTACTGCCCGGCATTATACAAATATGTTCTTTGCCTGACTACCTTAGCTAAGGTGATTATAGCGCGTAACTGGTTTGCTACTTCTTCCCCTAATGTGTGCAATTGGCGAGCTCTAGTGAATGAGGTGTCAGGACATGAGAGGTTTACACATAGGTCTTGAGTGACCCTGCCCCATTACCTCAGCAAGTGGGATAGATGGAATACCTCCCGTCTGGCTGCAGCTGGAGCACTGACTGAGGCTTAGTATGTGAATTTGCGAGATTGTCGTGACACTTATTATCTTTATCTATGTGACACTGTGACACAGATTGCATTATTTGCTGTATTTTTCCTGTACCTTTTTCTTTCTTTTTTTGTTGTTGTTGTTTTGTTTGGTGTTTTGGCTTTGTTCTGTATTTAATGTTTTTTTGTTTTTCCCTGAAAAACTTAAAAGTAAAAAAAAAAAAGAAGGGGTGAGTGAGGATTTGGCCCAGTTGATTATCCAACCGTGGGCATGGAGAACGGACAACCTCATCTGGAGATGATGGTTTAATATCTTTGGAGATTGTGCCAGTAGAAGGAGGTCGTCCAAGTAAGGGGAGGATTTGAATCCCGTGACCTTGGAGATGGGCCGCCATCACTGCCATGATTTTGGTGAACACCCTGGGAGCTGTGGACAGTCCGAAAGGTAGGGCCTGGAATTGGAAATGCTGCAAACCGGAGAAACTGTTGATGACTGGGTGCTATAGGCACATGCAGGTACACATCATGGATGTCCAGGGAAACCATATAATCCCCAGGTCGCGTTTCTAGTACAATGGAGCGGAGAGTTTTCATACGGAACTTGGGTACTCTGAGGTACTTGTTCAACAGCTTTAAATTCAGAATGGGGCAGTCTGACCCATTTGATTTCTGAACCAAAATGATTGTAGAATAGAACCCCCGACCCTGTTCATGTCATGAAACAGGTATGACCACTCCAGATTGTAGTAAGGAGTGAATGACTCCCTGCAGCGCCTGTGCTTTGCCAGGATCCGGTGACTGAATAGTTGGGAAGTACTGTCTGGGAGGATGCCTCAGGAAGGAGAGAGTGTACCCGAGAGAGACCATTTCTTGGACCCAGGTGTCAGTCATGATAAGACTCCATGCTTGGGCTTTCTGAAGAAGTTGGCCTCCCCCAGGGGCAGGTCCATCCCATCAGGCTGAGGGTTTATCTCCCAAGCCTGCTTGGCCCTGGGTTTGGAGGCCTTGCCTGTGCGATCAGAACATGGAAAGGAATGACCCTTGGTTTTACCTTGAGAATGAAAGGACCAGAAAGACGAAGTTCGCGGACTCCTAGAAGAAGCCCAAGGTAAATGAGTTGTCTTAGATGTCGCTAGTTTATCTAAAATCTTGTCCAGTGCCGGTCCAAACAGGAACTTGCCCGTGTATAGGAGGGCTTTTTTGGCGTCCGAATTCGCCTTCCACGAGTGGAGTCACACAATGCGGCGAGCTGCAATGGGTACTGCCGAAGCCTTAGTGGATAACAGTGCAATGTCGAAAGCAGCTTCACCAATGTAATAGGCCACATTTATGATGTTGGCAATAATGGATAATTGCGCTGTGGACAGATTGTATGTGAAACTGCATACTAGGTCAACGGTTATGTTTCAGTGGCCTTAGCAACCCACCTCGGTGGCCGTAGCTGGTCTGGCAGTAGCGCCTGTAAGACAGCACACTGGTTTAAGGCATGCATCCAATTATCTATTCGGCAGTTCTTTAAGTGAGGACGCAGTTGGGATAGGCAGGATGGAACTCTTAAGTAAGTGCGTCACATAAGTATACACAATAGGTGGATTCTCCCACTTTACATAATCCTCTGTGGGTAACGGGTAAAAGGAGCCGAGTCTCCTAGGTACCGTGAATTTCTTAGTAGGTGTTTTCTGCGCCACAGTTCTAACTTCAGTGAAGTGGTCAGAGAGTGTGGAAACTCAGTTAGTACCACCTTCTGCCGCTTGCGCAGCAGGTCTTTAGTAGTAGTGGCCAGTTCAGCATCTTCAAGCTGAAGAGAGAATTTTACCGCCCTGATTAATTCTGACACATTAAATTTAGATGGGGCCTCCTCATCCCGAGGTAGATTCTGCATCAGAAATCTCAGCTGTGTCAGCAAGTACTGATGATTACTTGGAATCAGTGTGGTGTGGATTGTGAGGAAGGTATAGTATGTTTAGCAACAGTAGGTGTAAGCAGTGTGCCCTGCCCTTGTATCATGCTTTGAAAGGCAGCAGGTGAAGCAGCTAGACTCTGAACAGATTTGAAAAATGAATCCAACCACTGAGGGTGGATGGGTGGGGATACTATGGCCTGATCAACAGGTTGCAATGGCTGTTGATAACCCATAGAGGGAGACATTGGAGGCTGCAAGTGCTGTGGGACAGCTACAGTGGGAGCCATTGTGGGCTGCACAGGTTGTTCGCTGTACTGGTTGGGGTATAGCCATAGGGGGTACCACACGTGGGGTAGCTATACCGTCAACAATCTTAGGCCCAGATTTGTCAAGCCTTGGAAAGTGATAAATTGCATTGTGATAAAGTACCAGCCAATCAGCGCCTAACTGTTATGTTACAGGCAGTGTTTGAAAAATGTCAGTTAGGAGCTGATTGGTTGGTACTTTATCATCATGCAATTTATCACTCTCCAAGGCTTGATAAATCTGGGCCTAAGCCAGCAATGTTCTAAATGAAGGCCATGGGAGCTCTTGTACAATGCTGGGAGGCACTAGGCAGCCCGGGCATAGACCATAATGTAATAAATCCTGAGGTAAAACCTCAGTGTGACAGGCATTACATGCTACCAGAGTGGGTGCCCCTGCCTATTTTGCCTTGTTTTTGTTAGACATGGTTACAGCAAGTAGTGAAAGCATACAATATGGTATTGAGCAGCGTGTAACAGGTACGGTATGTGACAATGAGCGCACACATATACAATATTTAGTAAAGTGTGGCAGAGTTAACCTAATACACACTAGTATTCTAGGGTCAGAGAGAAAACAAGTACAGGGAAAGTGAATACAATGTACAGGTTGAAATAAAGTGAAATCAAGCGGCAGCACTAGCATACAGTAAGTCACACACAACGAAAAAAAAATTTTGAACTGCAATGGACACTATTATCAACTACACAGCGCTTAGATAAGGCTGGCAGAATATAGCATTTTGTATAACCTCTGATTATAGGAGAGGTATACAAGCCCACCGCCTCTGGAGACCTGCATAGCTCTGTATAATGGCTGCTCAGCGCCTCATTATGAGGAAGGAGGAGAGAGGAGCAGCACAGGGTGGGAAGACTGCTGTGGAACGGCGCCCTGGCTGGGGGAGGTGCTGCTGGGGAAGCGCTGACCTCCCATGTGCAATCACCACTGGTTCTCCTGGCCATTAAAGTGTCGGCAGCGCCAGTGCACATTAATGCCCTGGTGATCTAGTGCATAAGCGAGTACACTTAATGGACTGGAAGCACATCAGCAGTCGCGGACCGTCTCCCGGGACTGCGGTATAAGGACTGCGCAGATCGTGGGTCCCACAAGAAGGAACCATGCCTTACCTGTTCCCCATGTGTTCGGATGCAGTCCTGGGGCGCCTCTGCCTCTTGCTAGTGGAAGATGCAGTGCGAGTCCCGCTGAAATCACCTACCCACTCGTGGTGGCGCGGCCCAGTGGGGGGTGAGGAGAGACAGCTCTGGTGTCCCTTGAACTGCCAGGAGATATCATCTCACTAGAAAAGTCATCAAAAGTTATAAAAAGATAAAGACAAATAAAAGCTTGGGCTGTAAACTGCAGCCCCTGTCAGTGTGTCCAGCTCCTTGCTGGCACCGAAAAAAAAACCTGTGCCTGAGCATGGGGGCAGGGTAAACACAGAAACATAGAATTTGACGGCAGATAAGAACCACTTGGCCCATCTAGTCTGCCCCCTTTTTTTTTTTTATCCTTTAGGTAATCTCAACCCTTTTTGAACCTTAATTCTTTGTAAGGATATTCATATGCCTATCCCAAGCATGTTTAAATTGCTCTACAGTCTTAGCCTCTACCACCTCTGATGGGAGGCTATTCCACTTATCCACTACCCTTTCTGTGAAGTAATTTTTCCTTAAATTTCCCCTGAACCGGGTATGAAGGGAAGGAGCCCAGTACATCCTGGGAGGCTCACAAGCTTACTGCTTGGTGCCAGTTCTAGTCTCCACCAGCATCACACTCAAGCTTAAGGATTAACCCTTTTGAGACCATGGATCCTGAAGAAGAAATATGTAACTTGTAAGGGAAGACATTTTGGGCCTGACTCAGATGCGGTCGCAATGCCAACGCAGCATTGATTTTTTTTCTAGTGACGAAACTGCAAGGCATCGCAAGTGTAGCAGCCACCCGTAAGTAAACAGAGACGCCCATTGAAGCCATAACAACATGCTCAGCAACTGTGTACTCCTCGTAAACGCAACGCAGATGCGAGGAACATTGACTCAATGAGTGCCTACATGACAATGCAGAATGGCGAAGTGAGGTGCGACACTGGTGCCATGCATTTTTACAGACACTCCCTTTTACCTCTCCCAAATAGACTCTTACTGTCACACACTCTGCAATTGTTTCTTTATTGCGAATGGAATCGCAAAGGTACTTTGGTGCGTGCACACTGTGGCCGCAAATCATGCACAGTCTGCTGATAATTGGCTCAGTTGTCACACCATCAAAGTTACGATCGCATTTGAATCAGGCCCTTGCTTAGCAGGGCTTGGCACCTGAGGGATGGGCTCTCATTGGAACCAGAGATCTGTTTTTGAAGCAGTGTGCCAGCATATTTAATATTGAGGTATTACATATAACACAACTCTTCTTGAAGTAGAGCCGACCTCTCAAAGATCATTCCATGTGTGCACCCTGATTACGCTTCTGATGGGCAGCTGTGCAAAATCATATATAAGGGAGTATTCAATTAGGTGTGACCAGCTGTCACTCGCAAGTAAGTGCAGTGTCATATCACACTTAAAGGTGCAGCCGGGCTCGCAGATTTTTGTTTGTAGGGGGTCATTCTGAGTTGATCGCTCGCTGACGATTTTCGCAGCGCAGCGATCAGATGAAAAAACAGCATTTATGCGCATGCCCTGCAATGCGCACGCGCGACGTACGGGTACAAAGCTCTTTGTGGTTGTGCACAGGTTCTAGCGAAGTTTTCCTTCACACTGACGGCCGCAAGAAGATTGACAGGAAGGGGGCGTTTCTGGGTGTCAACTGACCATTTTCAGGGAGTGTTTGCAAAAACGCAGGTGTGTCTGAAAAAACGCAGGCGTGGCTGGGCGTTCGCTGGGCGGGTGTATGACGTCAAATCCGGACACGAATAGGCTGAAGTGATCGCAAGCGCTGAGTAGGTTCAGAGCTACTCTGAAACTGCAAAAACTGTTTTTGCAGAGCTCGGCTGCACAAGCATTCGCACTTCTGCTAAGCTAAAATACACTCCTCAGTGGGCGGCGGCATAGCGTTTGCATGGCTTCTAAAACTAGCTAGCGAGCGATCAACTAGGAATGACCCTCGTAGCCCAGTAGGTATGTGAGTAAAAATGTGTGAGTCTGGCACCAGAAGGGGCCGCTGGGAGCGGGTGAGTTCAGGTGCTGTTGTCGGAGTTTACACACTGGCAGCAACTCTCATTGTCCACAAGCTGCATGCACCTAATTGAATTTCCAAAAAGAGTGGAAATGCACCACTTCTTCCTATGTAGATACATACATAGAGACCTAAGTTTTTAAAGCTGAGTAGTACCGACTTTAGAACAAATGCCCTAGAGCCCATATTCTGCGTACACATTAGAACGAGTTTTTCACAAACATAAACAAGGTCACTAGCGATATCGCTAGGTTTGCTGTGCACTACATCAAACCTAGCGTCCGTCATTAGTGGCCACGGGAGTGCGCAGTCACCCATACACACACTGAGCAATGTAGGCGATTTGACACTACAAAACAGAAAATCGGCATGGCAACGCTCTAGTGTGTACCCAGCGTAACTAATTTCTAGCGGACAGATCTCAGAGAACAGGGGGGGAAAGAGAGTTAAAAACAACAATAAAAGAAAAAGAAAACAATAATAACAGTTATATTTATCAGTTATTCAATTACCAACCCATCTTATTCTTTTAATAAAAAGTTCACAACAGGCAACAAATGGGTCAATTTACTAGTAAAATAGAGAAGTGTAGTTAGATCAGACAACCTGTTAATGGCATCCACGCAAATGCCTCCATTCTGACACGGCTGACTTTGGCACTCATCAGTGTCTTCCTGGCAGCGTTCGCCTTCATACCCGTCTGGACATTCACATGAGAAGTAGCCAATGTGATCCAAGCACTCGGCTCCATTCTGGCACGGGTTAGAAAGACACTCCTCTATCTCTGTTTCACAATTGACACCTTCAGCAGAAGAAAACATGATGGCATTAAGCAGGTTGTGCAAGACAGGTGAAAAGTCATTATCTGACTCTTAAGGGCTATTACACACGCACCGGCTTCCGCCGCCCGACAAAATCCCGGACGGCATTTTCACGCAGCCGGAAATATCCACTGAAAGATCCGGCTGCCGTGCTGGGGCCGTGCCGTCCTTACAGGCAGTGAGTTACGTGTGTGAATGGGCGCTTTCACAGACGACGGGTTTTTATTTTTAGTGCTGTGTTGCTGCTGGCAAGACCCTCCCGGATGGCAAAAAGCCGGACAAAAGTTGTCTGGCTTTTTGCCATCCGGAGAGAACCGGAGTGTGTGAAACAGCCCTAAGGGCTGTAACACACTGGCCGGTTTCTCCCAGATGGCAAAAAGCCGCTTTTTGCCATCCGGGAGAAACCGGAAGAGTCTCGCACACAGGACGGCTTTGAGCCGTGTGTGATGCTGTGCGCATGCGCAGCATCAGACACGGCTTCAGAAAAACCGTGGTGTGTGAAAGCTCCCCTTCGCACACACGGTTCACTGGCTGCAAAGATGGCCCGGCGGCCGCCCGGCCGCCGGACCTTCCAGTGGTGAGACCCGGCTGCAACCCGGCAGCCAAGCCGGGGCCGTGCAGTGTGAAGGGACCCTAGCCCTCACACTGTTAACTACAATGCCGGCACGGGAAAAAGCCGTCCGGCTTTTTCCCGGCCGGCAAAAACCGGGTAGTGTGTTTTAGCCCTAACTATACAGGAATGCTGACAATTGTCTTTTGATGCTGGAGAAATGAGCATGGAAGTGTGCATGTGCTGACAGCAGATGGCAGTATAATGCCAGTTACGTGCCTGAACTGCCTGCTTATTAGTGACAGTTGGGTTGCTCTATGTAAATATAGTGGACAGAATTTAGGATGCGCACGCACAATACAAATCACAAAGCAGTGCCCCATTATTCCCTTGTAATACATTATTTTCTATTACAGTATATACATGCTTCTATAGGACATTTATTTGCAGTGCATGCATGTTCTACTGGTTGCTCTATCTGCTCTTATCTAGGTGAAAACCTGCAAAGTCGTGTATACAGTACAATGCTTTCCCATGTGTTTTAGTCAATCTCATATAGACCTCTTTCACAAAGTACTTTGGCTTAAAGGAAAATCTCACTCAGAACTGAATGTTTCACGGAAAAAAAAGTATACACCCACTATGCATCATTTACAAGATCTAGCAAGATCCACAATAGGTCTAGCACAGGGGTCAGAGAACTTTTTTACACCCCAAAATATATTTAGATACGCCAACGTTACCGCCTTGATTTGAAAGGAAGGAAATCATATATTATTGTGCATATATACTGGTTATCACTGTTTATATGGCATTTCTGAGATACTGTGTATATACTGTATATATATTTATATTTACTATATAAAAAATGAAAATCTGTCCTTCTGTCTGTCTTTCTATACAAATCCACAGTTTACAAGCGAAGATCGTGAAATTTTACAAACAAGCGTATTAAAACATGGCGGACGCAACTAAAACAATTTGAAATCCCTAGCACCCCTAGGGGGGCACACAGCAGCACAGAGTATATCAGGAGACAGCATAACTCCGGAATTGCTGGACCCATGTACTAAAAAATTGGTACACATATGCCTTCCAATCTGCCAACAAACACTGTGGGAGGAAGACACCCCTAGCACCCTTAGTGGTGAGCCAGCAGCACTGAGTATTTCAGCAGACAGCATAACTCTGGAATGCCTGCAGCAATTTCCAACAAACTTGGTACACATATGACTTACACTCTGGAAACAAACACTATGGGGGTCAGATACCCCGAGCACCCCTAAGGGTGGGACAGCAGCACAGAGTATGTCAGCAGCCAGCAAAACTGTGGAAGACCTGGAGCAATTTACACCAAACTTGGTACACATCTGACTTAAAATCTTGGAACAAACTCTGTGCGGGTTAAACACTCATATCACCCCTAGGGGTGGGACAGCAGCACAGAGTATTTCAGGAGACAGCAAAACTATGGAAGGCCTGGAGCGATTTACACCAAACTTGGTACACATCTCACTTACAATCTGGGAACGAACTCTGTGGGGGTTAGACAACCCTAGCACCCCTAGGGGTGGCACAGCGGCACAGAGTATTTCAGGAGACTACATAAATCCCAAATGGGTAGACCAGTTTACAACAAACTGGGTATACTATACATATGACTTACACTAGAAAAAAAAAGAATGTGGGGGTCAAACACCGTTAGCACCCCTAGGGGTAGAACAGCAGCACAGAGTATGTCAGCAGACAGCATAACTGTGGAAGAACTGGAGCAATTTACAGCAAACTTGGTACACATTTTACTTACAATCTCGAAAACACCCCTATCACCCTTAGGGGTGGGACAGCGGCACAGAGTATTTAAGGAGACAGCATAACTCCCGAATGGCTAGACCAATTTACACCAAACTGGGTACACATATGACTTACACTCGGGAAATAAACAATGTGGGGGTCAGACACCCCTAGCACCCCTAGGGGTGGGACAGCAGCACAGAGTACGTCAGCAGACAGCATTACTGTAGAAGGCCTGCAGCAATTTACACAAAACTTGGTAAACATCTGACTTACAATCTGGGAACAAACTTGGTGGGCCCTACGGGTGGGACAGCAGCACAGAGAATTTCAGGAGACAGCATAACTCCAGAATGCCTAGACTAATTTACAACAAACTTGCTACACATATGACTTACAAGCTGGGAACAAACACTGTAGGGGTAAGACACCCGTAGGGTTGAAGCAGCAGCACAGAGTTTTTCAGCAGACAGCATAACTCTGGAATGCCTGGAGCAATTTACACCAAACTTGCTACACATATTACTTACACTCTGGGAACAAACACTGTGGGGGTAACTCACCACTAACACCCCTAGGGTTGAGGCAGCAGCACATAGTTTTTTTTTAGCAGACAGCATAACTCTGGAATGCCTGGAGCAATTTACCCCAAACTTGCTACACATATGACTTACACTCTGGGAACAAACACTGTGGGGGTAACACACCTCTAGCCAGCAGCACAGAGTATATCAGGACATTCATGATATGTCAGTGATGACAGGGCTGCATGGGACAGGAGCAGTGACATGATGTGAGGAGGGGAATGGAGGTAGCATGAACCCACACACTGAGAGTTATATAGTGGAAGTAACACGGACCCCCAGCAGCACATTGAGTTTTCAGTTTATTGATGTGTATAACATTTTCCATGCATTTTTATACTATGGTATTTATACTGTGTGTTTAATATTTAAATACATTTTTGTAAACAAACATTCTTAGCCGGGTACTCCAGCTAGTGCATATGTATATGTGTGTGTATATATGTATATATATATATATATATATATATATATATATATATATATATATATATATATATATATATATATAATTTTATTTTTTTTATTTTCCCAATTATCTTTGGCAATGAATGGGTTAATTGACGCTTTCTCCCCAAAACAAAAGAATGAATGTAAGAAAGATGGATGAGGGGGGAAGGAATGGGGGCACGGCTTTTAGAAGGCAACATCCTCACCTCAGTAATATCAGTGGGAATTTCCCACTGTTATGTGGGCCACTGCCTGATCCTGCGGAACTCCGTCAGCAATCAGCCACAGAACACTTCAAGTTCTGTGTGTGGGTTGGCGGGCCGCGGGCGGGAGGACAGGACAGGCAGGTGCGAGGGAGCGCGGTGTGACGTCAGCACATCACACACCGCAGCCAGGAACACAGCACAGGGTGGCCAGGAGCACAATGCGGGGCGGGCTGGAGGGAACGCGGTGTGACGTGAGCACGTCATATCGCGAGCCGGCCGGTGCTGGACGGGGCTGTGTCTCGGCAGCGCGACCATCCATTATCCCCGGGAATTTCATTTTTACCCCATTTGGGGTAATTTATCCCTGTTCCCTGACCACTGGTCTAGCAGGATAATAGGACGTTCACAGGGAAAGGGTACGAACAAATGTTCGGCTTGTTCCAGAGAGGACAATTGGTAAGACGTGAGGTGGAGGACAGATGCCCAGGGGACCCTGGGGAGATCTGGCCAATAAAGTATAGCGGGTAAGTATATTTTCAGCTTTTAGCAAGTTTAATAAGCATATGCCCACATTTATCAACCCTTGGACAGTGATAAATAGCACGGTGGTGAAGTACCAACCAATCAGCTACTAACTGTCACTTGTCAAACACAGCCTGTAACATGGCAGTGCTGATGGTTGGTACTCTTATCACTGTGCTATTTATCATCCTCTAAGGCTTGATAAATGGGGGCCACAGTATGCTTGTGCGTCTTATTCATATAGCGACAGGGAGCGTGCTCTAGCAGCAAATGGGCCTGGTCATGCTGAAATGCGCCTGGTCATGAAGGAAAATACTACCTTATACCATATTATTTCCCAAACAGTAATGCCGCTAGCACCATATTATGCCCCACACAGCAATGACCCTTGCACCTTATTATGCCCCACACAGTAATGCCCCTAGCACCATGCCTCACTTATAAGGCATGCATAATCATAATGCCCCTTAAAATTGGCACTGTACCTAGTCCTGCTCTTTGTCAGGGGTTGTTTCATGCTGCTGCTAGCCTGCACCCTCCCCTGCTGCTGCCGCCGCCTCCAAATTCTCGGCATTACTGTGCCGTTGTCTGCCTCCTCCCTCCGGCTATTAATTGTTCCTCAAAATATGTCTGCCGCATTTTCTAGTATCCTTCAACGCTGTCCCCTCTCAGGCGGCAGCCATTTTGGGAGGGACGTTTTAACAGTATTCTATGCAGCAGGCCAGATCGAATAGAATACTGCCTACAGTGCATACACAATGGCCGCTCGCCTGCGCACCGTGCAAAAGCATGGTTGGCCCAGCCTTAGAAACGGCACTGTGCCTACTAATGCTACCATGCTTATAATATAATATGTTAGCAGCTGTTATGTGAATACAAGCACTTTAATTATCTATGCTGGTGTTGGCAGTTTATAAGTTGGAAGCAAGTACCTATGATGATGTTGTTATGGGACTGTAGCACCCAGTGGCGTAACTACCATAGGTGTGGGGAATGCGACTGCTACGGGGCCCGGGATGCCTACTACAGGGCCCGCTGCTCCCTCTGCACCCCGAGCATGCTGCAGCACAGTGCAGTACTTTGTACACAGACTGCTGGACATAGTGGTCGCACTCCGTCGAGCGCTCCACTCAGGGGCCCCAGCGTTTCTTGAGAACCAGGACCCTGAGCACAGCTAGAGTTTCTGATGCTGCCATGGTGAGCTCTGACACACCTGAGGCTGCCAGGGGGCCCCGAGCAGCTACTATCTCGCTGCCGCAGGACCCGGGAACTGTGCTGCAGCCCCCACGGCCATCCAGCACTCACTGGGCCCCCCATCGCCTTTCCCACACACGACCACCAGTCTCCTGCTCATGGCTCTTCGTAGTTGTGGGTAAATGAATATGCAGTCATTGATCTAATGTGATTGTAATGTCATTGATCTAATGGGATGTAATTGATCTAATTAATCTAACGTGTCAAACTTGATGTGGCCCACAATGCATACTTTGCGGCCCAAGCTTACCTTTTTAAAAACAATGGAATGCGACCCACCATCACCAGATGAGTTGCGGTTGGCACATCTGCCGTGCTCGGAGCTTATCTTCGATCGGGCAGCATTCACCGTTCTGCCCATGCACGAGAAGATAGTGATAGAGATGAGAAAATGTCCACAGGGGAGGCTGTTGCGCACGCCTGGCTGTCTTTGCAAAGCTCTGCCCCCCAGGGACGTGCAGTCAGGGGAGGCAGGGAAGGCAGTGCCTCCCCTGTCATTAATGATTAAAATGATACAAAGAAGATACTTATGACACATATTCTGTGTCATAAGTATCTGCTGTAGCCTTTACATTATTTTAATCATTTAAACACACTTTAAAAAAATGGTTTTGTGTGTGTTCCAGACAGTAGTGGATCTTGCCACGGGCAAGCAGTACTTTTGCCCGGGGCGCCGCCTTCCGGAGGGCGCCGCACCAGGGCAAGATCCGCTACTGGTGTGTGCCCCCTGCTGCCCACTGCCCCCGGCCGCTACCGCTGGGAAGGGAAACTAGACGCGTATGCGTCTAGTTTCCCTTCCTGGAGAGGTCCTTTACTGTGCGGTGCGCGATGACGTCATCGCGCACCGCACATCAATTCAGCTGTACAGGGGGCGTAAATGACCACGCCCCCTGTACAAAGCCACGCCCCCTAAAGCCGCCCGGGGCGCCGCAAGCCCCGGAGCCGGCCCTGGTTCCTGAGGCACCGCACTCAGTGCCTCCAGCTAACAATGTGAAACAGCCGGAAGTGGGGGGCGGGGACAAGCATCAGGCAGTAGAAGCCCATTAAAAAAAATCCCTATGAGCGGCACCTACTAGGACTCGGGAGTGCTGCTTTGACACGCCCCTATCACTTTGTTAGCTATGATTGGCCAGTGGCAGTGCCCCCACCCCCACCCGTCATCTGAGATTTGTTTTTAATTATTATTATTATTATTATTTAAATATGTGGCCCGCCCCCCTAAGCCTGTCTCCCAGCAACAGCAGTCAGCCAGTCAGAGGACACAGGAGGTGACTGGCTGTTTCCTCAGCCAATCACCTCCTGTAGCAGCGGAGACAGGGTCAGCATGCAGCGGGGAGAAGCAGCCAATCATAGCCTGCGGTGTCTCCCGTCAGTCCGGCACTGTATGAATTCCCCTCACCGCAGTGCTGTGCACTGACCTGGGCTCCGCCGCCAGCACCATGAATCTGTGCTGCAGTGCTGGCCCCGCTCAACCGGCACAGCTCCACCTCCTCCCCGCTGCACGCTGACCCTGTCTCCAGCACCAAGAGACTGGCCCCGCTCACCCGGCACAGCACAACGGTGAGTGCCGCTCCACATCTGCCCTGTGCCCCCAGCCCGGTGTCTGTCTCCCAGTCCCACTCCCCCTGGCGGCATGTGTTCCTGGGCTGCAGCAGGCTGTGTGTGGGGTGGTGGATGGGCTTGCTGTAGGGGGTTCCCGCAACGCTGTCTGGGGGGAGGGGGGGGGGGGGGGAGTTACTGCAATGTGTCTCAGTGCTCTACCTGGTGCAGTGTGTCTCAGTCCTCTACCTGGCGCAATGTGTATAATGTGCTCTGCCTGGCACAGTGTGTATAACGTGCTCTACCTGGTACAAAGTGTATAATGTGCTCTACCTGGTACAAAGTGTATAACTTGCTCTACCTGGTACAAAGTGTATAACGTGCTCTACCTGGTACAAAGTGTATAACGTGCTCTACCTGGTACAAAGTGTATAATGTGATCTACCTGGTACAAACTACAAAGTGTATAACGTGCTCTACCTGGTACAAAGTGTATAATGTGATCTACCTGGTACAAAGTGTATAACGTGCTCTGCCTAGCGCAAAGTGTATAACGTGTGTGGTACCCACGTTTGGGATACCACTACTAATCCCATCATGGCCTTAACTGCAGCCAGTGCTGCCCAAGGAGATCTGTCAGCTGGGCAGGTGCTGACAGTGTTAAAGAATCCCCTCTCCGGTTTCCCAGCAACAGCCCACGGAGGGAGTTGAGACGGGGAGGACTAGGACCCAGTAATTTCCAGCCAGGAGGGAGAGAGCGGGAACCCCTGATGCCCAGTGGATTGGAGGAGAAGTTGGCGCGGAAGGAGGAGCTGACCAGAGGGCAAGAGGAAAAAGCGCGGCATTTTGGCGGGAGGCGCCAAGAGAGGGAGACGCGCTGCAGACAGGGACGGACGGGGAGCCGCGCGCCAAGAGAGAAGGTGAAGCCGGGAATGGAGAACGGCACGACGCAGCAGGTGAAGAGAGAGGCCGCCTCTGACGGAGCCGGACGGAGAACCGTTGCCGCTGCAGAGACCCGCTGGAGGAGAGAGAGAGAGAAGCAGCAGTGCGAGCGCCAGGAGCGGAAACGAAGCCGCGTCAGTACCAAGCCACCCATCCCAGCCGCACATAGGCCGCATCCCGAGCCCGGCGCGACAGGGAGCAGACTGGCGTACACCAGACCAAAGGGACCGGGATGAGATCCACAGGGACACGCGACTGGCAGGAGCCAGCAACTCACTCAGGTACCTTTATCAGCAGCCCCTTGCAGTTATGGCCCCCACTACCCCTGGAGAGACAGTTTCCAGACCATACCCCTCAAGTTACGCACCCCATACCAGGGACCTAGATGCAAACAGCAGGAGCCTCCAACGCTAACCCAGATACCCCGTCACGCCTCCGCTCCTACACATTACATATTTTGGGGACCGTACGCGACAGTGTAACCGGGGTAGAAAGGGGGACGCCCCTGCCCCAGAAAATCCCCCAGACCTAATTGTGTCTTTCTATATTGGAACATTCCGCACGAACTTGTGCCCGCATGTCTGGAGCGATACCTTATTTGGAGCAGTTTGCTTCCTCTAACTTACCTGTTCCGTGAATACAAATACGGCGGAATCGCTAACCATTGTTGCTGTGTTATATTACCGACAGTTAGTTCCGCTCACTTTCCTCTGAATACTTACCTTACGTCTACTGTCTCCCAAGGGGTTCCCTACTAGAGTGCAAGCGTTTTCTGAAAGGGACGCTGACCACAAACGCCCACTGAGGAGGGGGCACTGGACCTTAGTGCTTGGCGTGCCACGCCACCCTATGGACAGTTTAGGAAGTGCTTTCAGATCACTGTCAACATTTCTTATCCTAAGATATCATTGCCATCCAAATGCTTGTTCGTGTATGTATGTGATGTATTTGATTGTTTGATCCAGTCATCGTTAGGCCTTAGAGATATATATATGAGCCATGGTAACTGTTATGGAGAGGGAAAGACTCAGGGTATTATAGTAATGTTCAACCTATGCAACTGTGTTTAACGAGAATTGAGTTATAGCGGTGAATGATATCTCCAGTGCAATAAATGGTTGTCACCGCCCCCCATGTGTAGTGGTCCTTGAGTATAGCGTGTTTGAGTTGGCCTTCCGGGGTTCTCCTGGTCCTTCTGCCCCAGCCTTACAGGTGACGGAGAGAATAGTCGCTGGTCTCGACACCGTTGAAAGAGTGGATCCGGCCGACCACGAAGGTGACCAAACTACAGGTGCGAACCCACTTTATAGAGATATTACACGTGCTCTGCCTGGCGCAAAGTGTATAACGTGCTCTGCCTGGCGCAAAGTGTATAGCGTGCTCTACCTGGCGCAGTGTCTCTAGGAGGTTCTACCTGGTGCAATGTGTATTAGCTTCATTGCTGTGTGGTGTACTGTGAATTGCCACTATTATGTGGCCCCACCTCTTCCCCACGAAGCAACGCCCCTAAATTTTTGCTGCGCACCGACTTTCGCATGTAGGAAGGGGAGCACCAATTTGTTTCTGCCTTAGGGCGCCAAAATGTCTAGTTACAGCTCTGGTGCAGTGTCCTGTATGCTACACAGCCCAGCAGCACTGACACCCCATCCTCCCCCTTTCAACACTTGTATTGTCCAAATCAAGTGTTTTTATATTTTAATAATATTTAATAATAAGATTAATAAAAACCTTCATTCTGATGGGACCCAGAAAAGGACAGGTAGGACCCCAATTTTTAAAAGTGAGGGGTCCCTGGGATCACTGGGGTGTACATAAACAAGGAGTCGCCACTCATATCAAACAGTCCAGCGTCCTGGGTGCCCTCCAATGCAGGGGTTAAAGAAAGAGTGATCTGGTGTCACTCATGGTCACAGTATAAATAATAAGGCGGTTACATCTGTATACTTCTCAACGTTTCAATTTTATGAAAACATTTTCAGCTGACGTCATGCTCATTGCGAATGGGCGCCATTCCGACGTCAGTGGAAGTCTGGGACAGCAGTCAGCATAGCAGCACATGGGGATTGGTGAAGAGTATTTAAGGTAAGTCACGGTTATCTTATTTTACTCTTGATGAAAATTTTGTTATGAAATTTAAACATTAAGAAGTTTATAGGTGTAACCGCCTTATCAATATTTATACACTGCCCGGGAGTGCCGCCAGATCACACTTTGTTTATATACCGTATATACTCGAGTATAAGCCGACTTTTTCAGCACTTTTTTTTGTGCTGAAAAAGCCACCTCGGCTTGTACTCGAGTCAGTGCACAGTGACAGGCAGAGCAGTGTGAAGGAGGGACACGGAGCGCACAGCGCCGGCTCTCCTGTGTCCCTCCTGTATCTCCGGCGGCAGCGGCGGGTCTATTAAAGGAAGTACCCGTTCGTGACCTCTGATCACGAACCGGCACTTCCTTTAATAGACCTGCCGCGGCCGCCGGAGATGCAGGAGGGACACAGGAGAGGCGCGCGCTGTGCGCTCCGTGTCCCTCCTTCAGAAGACAGCGCGGGATCGACGGAGAGGTAAGTAACAGCACTGGGGGAGCATATTTTCCACTTGGGGAGGGGGCATATCTGGCAGCAGCATGAGGGGCATATCTGGCAGCAGCATGAGGGCATATCTGGCAGCAGCTTGAGGGGCATATCTGGCAGCAGCATGAGGGCATATCTGGCAGCAGCTTGAGGGGCATATCTGGCAGCAGCATGAGGGGCATATCTGGCAGCAGCATGAGGGGCATATCTGGCAGCAGCATGAGGGGCACATCTGGCAGCAGCATGAGGGCATATCTGGCAGCATGAGGGCATATCTTGCACATCTGGCACTTTGGGGCATATCTGGCAGCATGAGGGCATATCTGGCACATCGGGCACTCTGGGGCATATCTGGCAGTATGAGGGCATATCTGGCACTGTGGGGGCATATCTGGCAGTATGAGGGCATATCTGGCACGGTGGGGGCATATCTGGCAGTATGAGGGCATATCTGGCACGGTGGGGGCATATCTGGCAGTATGAGGGCATATCTGGCACTGTGGGGGCATATCTGGCAGTATGAGGGCATATCTGGCACTGTGGGGGCATATCTGGCAGTATGAGTGCATATCTGGCACTGAGGGCTGTGTACGGCTAGAGCTGCATTTCCCACCCTAGGCTTATACTCGAGTCAATAAGTTTTCCCAGGTTTTTGTGGTAAAATTAGGTGCCTCGGCTTATATTCGGGTCGACTTATACTCGAGTATATACGGTATATATATATATATATATATATATATATATATAGGACTTGCACAGGAGGTGGGGGCAAGGCGGGCACATCCAGAGGCACGGTGCTGACATGAGGTACAGGACCCCCTGTCTGAAGTGCCCTTGGCCCCCTGAAGGCTTGATCCAGCTCTGTGTCAGCGATCTCCTCTCTTGTTCCGGCTCCAGCAGCCTGCAGTGCACTCACCAGCCAGCGCAGGCCGCACAGCCCTGTAGAAATGAAACTGCTGGAGGACTAGCAGCCCCGTCACAGGGAGCAGGTTTGTTAATTATTCTCTCTGTTATCGGCTTGGCCCGCAGCTGGCTATGATTTATGTGGGAGATTGGCAGGTACTTTATTTTGACATGGGCTAAGCTCACCCATGCTGTATTGGGGACCCAAGGCTGTACAGCGTATATTGTATGCTGTATGCATACTGCTGACAGAGTGGGACAGTAATGTGCTCTCCCTAGTATCACCCTCTCCCAGCCACCCTCTACTGTCACCCATAGCTGGCACCAACTGCTGTCACCCTCTCCCCGTCATCCACAGCTGGTATCGACTGCTGACAGCATCTCCCTGTCACCCACTGCTGTCACCATGTCACCCTCTTCCTGTCACCAGCTCCCTGGTATTACCCTCTCCCTGTCACCTACTGCTGTCACCCTCTCCTGGCATCACCCTCTCCCTGTCACCCACAGCTGGCACCATCTCACTGTCACCCTCTTCCTGTCTCCAGCTCCCTGGCATCACGCACTGCTGTCATACTCTCCCTGTCACCCTCACCCTGGCACCACCCTCTCCCTGTCACTCACTGCTGTCACCCTCACCCTGGCATCACTCTCTCCCTGTCACCCACTGTATCTCCCCTGCATCACTGTCTCCCCATCACTATCTCTCTCCTGTCACCCTCTGCCTTTCCATCATCCACTCCTCATCATACGCCCATGCCTCTTGGTGTGAGGCCACACCCACACTGCAAGACCACAACGAATTTTCTGGGAGCACGTGTGCCTTCGGTGCATGCAGGGACAGTGGCGGTAGCAGGCATCGTCGGGACTCGGCGGACATTATGGCTGCCCCCACAGCATCCCGTCTGCTCAATGCCACGCCCTGTATGTGTGTCTGCCCGATTGCCCTGTATACACAGCTGCCCTAATTGCAGGAGGATTCTTCTAGAATCTGGATAGAAAAACATCTCTCAATGAAGAAGATATATTTTATGAGCTGGCACAAGAGGCACAGAGGGCTTGTGGCTGGAGGGGACACAGGGAGCAAGAGAGGATACCAGGGGCATGTGGCTGAGCTGGATGGATAGAGGGGGGAAGTGACACATTTTACTAGTCCACACTGATATGTATGATACAGGCATACGTGGATGCAGGGGGGAGGGCACTCGGGCCCGTGCCCCCCCTGTCATTTCTGACTTCTTTTTTGTTTCAAAAGGAGAACAGCAGCAGCACTATTGCTATTTCCGTCAGTCAGATTTGATAAAAGAGCCGGCAGGCACTAGGACCCGCCGCGGCTCTAACACCAAGTCCGTGTGGTAACCAATGGGGAGGTCCCCTGCTCACACTGCAACCTACCTCCCCCACTGCCAGCCGGCCAGAGCCCATCCCAGGCGCGTGGTTCAAATGCCAGCATCGAGTAAGACTGTTACTTATGACGGCGCAAAAGGCTTCATTAGTCCTCACTGCACCGCACAGTTTCCCAGTGCTTCTGTTGCACTATCCTGTGGTGTTCCCACTACAGTACAGGCCCATGCCTAGCAACGCAGCACTGCATAGGTTAACTATCCCCTAACTTTTAGTGATGTCAGCAGGAGATGACATGGGGGGCACTAGGACCCAGGGGAGTCAAGTCTAGAACCAGAGGAGCCCAACTGTCACAGCGAGAGAGCTGGGAGAAAAGTACCCTGCGATTGGCTGACCCCATGACCTTTACAGAGCGGGAAGCTGAGGAGGCGGGGTTACTGCTCTGAGGAGAGTGTGTGAGGCTGCAGTGTGGAGAGTTGTCGTCCAGAGAGCCCTAAAAGGGGTGACCAGCGGCGAAAGGAGAGCGGTCGCAAGTGGAGTCGTCTGCGCCCGACAACTGAGTGAGACGTTAGGGAAGGAAGCGTCACAGCTGCTGAGAGAGAAGTGCTGACAGGAATCATATCAGCGTGCGAGCTGCAAGTGAAGCAGCATGGAGTCTCTGTCATCACAGCTGGGAAGCACTGAAGAGGCTGCCTGACAGTGAGATGATGGAGTGCAGCTGCGGGGAACAGTGAGTAACCTTGCCCCTTCACATTGTGTCTGTGACAGTGCCTCAGCACAGCCAGCCATACCCAAGTGACAGTCAGAACCCCTTTGTGTGTCATTCTCCAGTCAGCCCTGTTTAAGTCTGTCAGCACAGACTAAGACCCCTGTCACCCATCACCTGAGGCTGCCAGGGTCAGACAGACAGTTAGAAGTGTTGACAGTCAGTGAGGCCATTTCAGCAGCAGCTCAACTTGACAGCCAGCCAACCCTTGCCAACTCAGCCAGGTGCTTCCCTCATGCAGCAATATTCCCATTTGTTACTACAGACAGAGAGGGGAAGAGTCCTGAGATATATGACACCTGTCAGCCAACCAGTACCGCAGCAGCACAGCCGTGTCCGACAGGCAGAGCCCAGGGGGAGAATTTGATGCTTTTAATCTACGCAAGGTCACCCGGGGACAGCAACAGTGTTGTGTTCAAGGAATGAGAAAAAAAGGTTACTGCCTATTAGGAGTTACCTTAAAGAAGGTGATATTAGTTAGCACTAGTACCGACAGAACCAGCCCGTGCGAACAGAATTGATTCCCCCTTACCCTAAATAGTGAGTGGCTATCTGACAGAATTGCATCCAGTTATTTTAGTCCGTATTTACCTCAGGATTTATACTGAAAGCCTTCCTATAAGATATCTGAGATAATATACAAAACTCAGTTACTAGTCACTGCCGGATTGTACTCCTACACCCTCTAGTGGACACTTGAGATACTGTAAGGAACACTACGGTTAATAGTAATTCTACAGCCACCGTGTGGACACTTGGGACACTAATTTGGACACCGTTCCTGGTTACTTGCTGCCAGTCAATTGGTAGACATTTAAGGTTATGGTTAATAGTGACGTAATAGTATACGATAAATAAATTGTGAGAAGTTCATTTACGAGTATATTGAAGAAATACTTGCAATTGTGAGTTCTCCTAAAAGCCGTGGATTTGTTATATGTAACTAAAATGTTTAATGCTTGACTATATTACCTGGGATACCATATGATCTCGAACTGCTGATCTGCATATTGATCTGTTCCTATATATAGTGACATTGCTTAATTTCAATTCTACCCTACTAAACCGTTTAACACAATAGCAGTGACACCTTATTGGTGATAATAAAATACCAGTCACTGTCCAAAAGTGTGGTGACTTGTTTGTCTGGGGTCTGTTTGGGGGCCTCATCCTTCTGCTGGGTATCCAGAGGTGACAAGAAAGCAAAGTCCAAGAAGACTGGGACCGACATCATCAGGGGAAATTAAGGTACGAAACACCGCCACTTCACCACACGGTGGCCTGTGACAACTTGAATTAAGCAATGTCACTATATATAGGAACAGATCAATATGCAGATCAGCAGTTCGAGATCATATGGTATCCCAGGTAATATAGTCAAGCATTAAACATTTTAGTTACATATAACAAATTCACGGCTTTTAGGAGAACTCACAATTGCAAGTATTTCTTTAATATACTCGTAAATGAACTTCTCACAATTTATTTATCGTATACTATTACGTCACTATTAACCATAACCTTAAATGTCTACCAATTGACTGGCAGCAAGTAACCAGGAACGGTGTCCAAATTAGTGTCCCAAGTGTCCACACGGTGGCTGTAGAATTACTATTAACCGTAGTGTTCCTTACAGTATCTCAAGTGTCCACTAGAGGGTGTAGGAGTACAATCCGGCAGTGACTAGTAACTGAGTTTTGTATATTATCTCAGATATCTTATAGGAAGGCTTTCAGTATAAATCCTGAGGTAAATACAGACTAAAATAACTGGATGCAATTCTGTCAGATAGCCACTCACTATTTAGGGTAAGGGGGAATCAATTCTGTTCGCACGGGCTGGTTCTGTCGGTACTAGTGCTAACTAATATCACCTTCTTTAAGGTAACTCCTAATAGGCAGTAACCTTTTTTTCTCATTCCTTGAACACAACACTGTTGCTGTCCCCGGGTGACCTTGCGTAGATTAAAAGCATCAAATTCTCCCCCTGGGCTCTGCCTGTCGGACACGGCTGTGCTGCTGCGGTACTGGTTGGCTGACTGGTGTCATATATCTCAGGACTCTTCCCCTCTCTGTCTGTAGTAACAAATGGGAATATTGCTGCATGAGGGAAGCACCTGGCTGAGTTGGCAAGGGTTGGCTGGCTGTCAAGTTGAGCTGCTGCTGAAATGGCCTCACTGACTGTCAACACCTCTAACTGTCTGTCTGACCCTGGCAGCCTCAGGTGATGGGTGACAGGGGTCTTAGTCTGTGCTGACAGACTTAAACAGGGCTGACTGGAGAATGACACACAAAGGGGTTCTGACTGTCACTTGGGTATGGCTGGCTGTGCTGAGGCACTGTCACAGACACAATGTGAAGGGGCAAGGTTACTCACTGTTCCCCGCAGCTGCACTCCATCATCTCACTGTCAGGCAGCCTCTTCAGTGCTTCCCAGCTGTGATGACAGAGACTCCATGCTGCTTCACTTGCAGCTCGCACGCTGATATGATTCCTGTCAGCACTTCTCTCTCAGCAGCTGTGACGCTTCCTTCCCTAACGTCTCACTCAGTTGTCGGGCGCAGACGACTCCACTTGCGACCGCTCTCCTTTCGCCGCTGGTCACCCCTTTTAGGGCTCTCTGGACGACAACTCTCCACACTGCAGCCTCACACACTCTCCTCAGAGCAGTAACCCCGCCTCCTCAGCTTCCCGCTCTGTAAAGGTCATGGGGTCAGCCAATCGCAGGGTACTTTTCTCCCAGCTCTCTCGCTGTGACAGTTGGGCTCCTCTGGTTCTAGACTTGACTCCCCTGGGTCCTAGTGCCCCCCATGTCATCTCCTGCTGACATCACTAAAAGTTAGGGGATAGTTAACCTATGCAGTGCTGCGTTGCTAGGCATGGGCCTGTACTGTAGTGGGAACACCACAGGATAGTGCCACACTTCCTCCTCCACTTCCTTTACCACCATGCTAGGTGCAATCAAACTCAGCCTCGGCTTTGAGAAGGCGGCCCGTGTGATTGTGACAGGGCTGTCCTGCAGATGTCTTATGTTGCTTGTTGGAGATCCAGCTGGCTGCTTCTGAAAATCAAAGATGGGCAGTTCGTGTCCTGCAGTCTGAGTCTCAGTGCAATGCCCAAAACAAGGTATGCTGCACCTGCCACCACCAACTAAAACTTTAATAATTATATTGTGCTAGGGTGCCTTCCAGGCTCCCATAACTAATGGAACAGGTGACAAACATTTCAAGGCCCAATCAGCCTTTTCATCAGGGTGAAACATTGGCATTAAACCAGCAGGGATGCGCTCCTACAGCCATTCATTACCTGATGCTGTATTCTGTGAGACCACACCCCTTATCTGGGAGCACGTGTGCCTTAGGTGCATGTAAATATAGCTATTACCGTTCCCCTATCATGGTGCCTCCTCTTACATTTTCTTCTGGATCCGCCCCTGGATACAGGAGAGGGGACCACACAGTGATATATGAGGGGGAATATCACAGCTCTCAGTTCACACTGATACAGTATGGTGCATTATTATTATTTTTATGTAGTGGAGAGGGGACCACACTGTGATATATGAGGGGAATTGCACAGCTCCCAGCTCACACTGATATGTGGAATTATAAATATATAGAGGGCGATTCAGAGCTGATCGTAGATGTGCTAAATATAGCACATCTACAATCATAATGTCTGACATGCAGGGGGATGCCCAGCACAGGACTAGTCCGCCCTGCATGTCGCCCCCCCCTCCCCCGCAAGGATGCAAAAGCATTGCATAGTGGAGATGCTTTTGCACCCGCTGAGTAGCTCCCTGCCAGCGCAGCTCCTGTGCAGCTTAGCTGCGCTAGCAGGTGGCTACCCACCGTGTCCCGGGTTGCAGCGGATGTGTGTGATGTCAATCAGGAAGAGGCGATCGCAGACCTCAGATGCTTTTAGTATCTCACTGGGCCTCACAGGGTGTGCGTGCACACTCCGCAAAGGGCTTCAGACTGCGATCGCTGCCGCTGCAGTAATCCGGTCTGAATTAGGCCCATAGAGGAGAGGGGACTGCACAGTGATATATGAGGGGGAATAACATAGCTCCCAGCTCACACTATTAACGTGATTTTATTCCTGATACTTGACATCTCTATGATAATACTTTATTGTTGATTTTTCTAATAAACCTTTCAAAATTGCATGTAAAAATTTTCTTTTTCTTGCGGCCCACACAAGACTTAGGTGGTCATTCTGAGTTGATCACTAGCTGCATTTGTTCGCAGCGCTGCGATCAGGCTAGAAAATGGCTGTTCTGCGCATGCGTATGTGGCGCAATGCGCATGCGTGACGTATGGGCACAACGAACAATGCAGTTTTGCACAAGGTCTAGCGATGCACTTCAGTCGCACTGGTTGCCGCAGAGTGATTGACATGAAGTGGGCGTTTCTGGGTGGCAACTGACCGTTTTCAGGGAGTGTTCGGAAAAACGCAGGCGTGCCAGGGAAAACGCAGACGTGGCTGGGCGGGTGTGTGACATCAAATCCGGAACAGAATGGGCTGAAGTGATCGCAAGCGCTGAGTAGGTTTTGAGATACTCTGAAACAACACAAAATATTTTTGCAGGCACTCTGCGATACAACCATTCGCACTTCTGCTAAGCTAAAATACACTCCCAGTGGGCGGCGGCATAGCATTTGCACGGCTGCTAAAAACTGCTAGCGAGCGATCAACTCGGAATGACCCCCTTAGACTTTGATTATTCGTCCCGGTTGGGATTTTACGTTTGACATGCCTGATCTAATTAAACAAAATATGCTTTACGAGGAGAAACTGAAATCTCTGTAATGATTGCAGGTTTAGTTACGCTGAAGAGTGACTGGAATAGTGACAACTGGGGATACTTATTAAGACAATATAGTACAGGTGACTAATGATTCCACTATATCTTATGTATTTTCATGTAGAGATGTGATTACAAAATATAGAAAAATAAAAATAGTTTTCCTACTAACCATTTTGCTAGCAGTAGGCCTTGGAGATAAGTTGCTAGTTCTCGTTCTCTCTCTCTCCAGGAATTATTGAATACAGCTAACGTATTTTAGCATTACTATCATTACTTATAAAAAAAAAAAAGAATGAACATAATTTGTAGTATTAACAATTTATTATTATTACTATTATTTATTATTATTATTATTATTATTATTATCCTTTATTTATATGGCGTCACAAGGGATCTGCAGCGCCCATTACAGAGTACATAAACAAATTAGCAAAACAGCACTTACAGTTCAAGACAATATAGAACAAATATGGAAAACCAGGGGTTAGGTGTCATCAAAGGGAGTATGAGATAGTGTAAGTAAGAGAAGGAAAGGCACATGAGGTTACATATCTTTGGGGTACAAGACCAGTACGAGCATACAAAGAAACACAGAATAACGTCACCATGCAGATCCTTTGCCATATTTTAAAACATGAAACTACTTTATCCCTTTTTCCCCAGGGAACTTCTATATCAACAGTATATATAATGTGCCCAGGATTTATACTTACGTTAATACAGTAGTTTCTTACTTTTTTCTGACCGGCTCCTCCGTAGTCACACAGACTGCAGCTCCCTCCTCTCACTCCCAGCAATCAGTGCGTGGCCAGTCTCATCCTTCATTGAACTGATGATGCAGCATTCGCGAGTCCCCCCCCACTCTCCCTCTGTCAGCAGAGGCAATTATTTGTTGTGGCCTGCAGGGCAGTGGTGGTCAGCACTTATTAGGCCTAATTCAGACTTGATCGCTAGCAAGCAATTTTTGCACTGCTGCGATCAGATAGTCGCCGCCTACAGGGGGAGTGTATTTTAGCTGTGCAAGTGTGCGAGCGCATGTGTAGCAGAGCTGTACAAACAGATTTTGTGCAGTCTCTGAGTAGCCCAGGACTTACTCTGCTGCTGCGATCACATCAGCCTGTCCGGGACCGGAATTGACATCAGGAACCCTCCCTGCAAACACATGGACACACCTGCGTTTTTCCAGACACTCCCTAAAAACAGTCAGTTGACACCCACAAATGCCTTCTTCCTGTCAATCTCCTTGCGATCGCCCGTACGAACGGATCCGTCACACAACCCCATTGCTGAGCGGCGATCTGCTCTGTAACCGTGCGACGCACCTGCACATTGCGGTGCATACGCATGCGCAGTTTGGACCTGATCGCCCGCTGTGTGAAAATGCACAGCAGCGATCAGATCTGAATTACCCCCATTGAGTCAGTTTGACTCATTATACTGCCGCTAGCTGCAGGCCCCTTCATTGCAGTTGGCCCCGGTGCAACACACTGGGTGCACCACCACTAATTCCACCTCTGGGTAAATATTTTATTTTATAGTGTTTTTCCTGACAAATCAAATCCGTGCACATGACCATTAAGTGTTTTCTTGGACAAGAAAGTTGTCGGAGAGTGAACAATTCATTAATAAACTGTAGATAGTTCTAGTTTTCATTTGTAGGGCTATGTGCCCATGTGTTTTTAATGCTTATGAAATAATTTTTCCACGTGTAAGCAGTGGGTGATGTTGCTAACAATACTACTTGTATTTTTGGAAATAGTTATTTACTAAACATATACAAGATTGTTCTATCTTGAAGCCTGTTACTATGGGTTAGTAGTCATTATGAAGTCTTTTATAAGCAGCTGTCCATTGTCACTCGTTTAGCATCTTCTGACCATTAATAAACTCATTCCTATCTTGTAGGGACTATGTTGTGTAACAGATCTCACTGCAGTGTCTCTTTATCTGATTGTCTAATTGGATTATGTTAGTTTTGTAACTAGCGGTGGGGGTTTGGGTGTCTGCTTTCAAACAGCTGGACAGACATGTTACAAACAAAGTAAAATGATTGATTACTAAAAGAATTCCTTACTTGTGCACCTCACATGCCCACACTCATCTATAACTGTCCCTACTCTGTGCCTAATAGTACCAGTCTGCTGCCTGTAGCTGCTTGGAGACTGACAAGGCCTGAGCTAAACCATGACCTGGATTTTAAACTGGATGATGCATACCTCCCAACATTTGATCACTGGAAAGAGGGACATCTGTGTGCATGCGTAGCGCGACCGAAAAGGGGGCGTGGCTTCGCTTGAGGACCTGCGATCGCGAGCCACGACCCCGTTTTCATCACTGAGAGGGCATGCCCAGCACTCTGTGAGCTGCTGGCATGCCCTCTCTCCCTCTGTCACCTGTGAATAGACGCTACACAGGGCTGCGATGACAGGAGCCTCCCAACTGCCCCCCCCCCCCCCCCCACGCGGGACACTGCTGCCCGCGGGCGGGACAGTCCCAAAAAAAAACGGGACTGACCCGCGAAAATCGGGACAGTTGGGAGGTATGTATGATGATGCATACCTCCCAACTGTCCCGATTTTCGCGGGACAGTCCCGTTTTTGGGGGACTGTCCCGCTGTCCCACCTGCGGGCCGCACTGTCCCGCGGTCGGGGGGGACAGTTGGGAAGCTCTGTCTCGCGCTGCCCTGCTTAGCAGAACAGTGGTGAATAGACGCTGTGCGCATGCGCACAGTGTCTATTCACTGGAGCCAGAGGGAGAGGGGGCATGCCAGCGGCTCACAGAGTGCTGGGCATGCCCCCTCAGTGACGAAAACGGGGGCGTGGCTCGCGATTGCGGGTCCTCCCGTGAAGCCACGCCCCCTTTTCTTAGGTCACACCCCTTTTTCGGGAACACGCGCAGCTTCGCCGCGCGTGTGTCCCTCCTTCCAAGAAAGAAAAGTTGGGAGGTATGATGATGTACTAGAGTTGATATTAATATTGTCATTTTGCTGTGTGCAATAGCACACAGCAATATAAATATGTACAAATATAAACATAAACATGATTATTGAGAATTTTGGGATATACATTACAGTAGACTTATCATACTAACCCTTTAAACTGGGACGCTCATGGGATTACATAGGTTCTTTGGCTGATTAAAACCATATGAAATGCAGGCTTGTAGTTAGCCAGCCACAGAACCTGTGTAATTCATTAGTGTCCCAGTTTAAAGGGATAATGTAAAGCCTACATGGCCGGATTAAGGTCTGTGGGGGCCCTGGACAATAAACTTGTGGGGGCCCCTAGCAATAAAAGTGATATAATAATGATGTTATAAAAATAAAGTATATATACATGTATAAATAATATATACTATATAGTATACAAACACAGCACTGTGTCTGGCTGCTGTGTGCTACAGCCAGACACAGTGCTGTGTTTGTATACTATATAGTATATATATATACAATATTAATAACGTGGAGTTGACAAGAAATAACACTCAGGTGCAGCCCAGGCACCTCAATGCTGCAGGCAGTTGAGCTGCTGCACCACAAGGGGAAGCGGTAGGGGGGTCCGGCGGCACAGAAAACAAAACAGCTCTAGTCCCAGCCAGTCACTCACACACAGCTGGCGCCGCTGAGGAAGGAGCTGAGAGTAAAATGGCGCCGCCTCATTCTCCGCTCCTGGACATCACATAAAAATCCCAGTGTCCGCAGCGGTGAGTGAAATCCCGCAATAGTCTCCGACGTCTGCAGCAGCAGCAGCAGCTCGACGGGCGGAGCTGGCCGACGGCCGCAGCCGTGTACTGCTGAAATCAGACACAGCTGAATCATGCTGAATTTCAGTGCCGGCGGCGGGCGCAATGCAAGGGGAACGGCGGCGGGCTCAAAGCAGGGCTAGCGGAGAGCGCAATGCACGGGGAGCGGCGGTGGACACAATGCAGGGGGAGAGTGTTGGGGCCCCTAGGACAACCGCCCCCTGTCTCCCCTAGTTGGATCTGGCCATGAAAGCCTACAACAGAGCAATATATTTTGACAAAGCAACTCATTGTTGTGGTAATAAATAACCTGTTTCAAATTGCAGACAGAACTACATACAATATTAGTAGTATTACTGGAATTAATAACAAATACAAATCTGGGGTGTCTATCCTCAATCTATAGTGTAGAATGATAAACCTTCAAAAGAAGACAAGTGGAGGTGTTGCCCATAGCAACCAATGAGATTCTAGCTATCATTTTATAGGATGGGCTAGATAAAGGATAGCTAAAATCTGATTGGTTGCTATTATTTCTTTAGAATCATTTCTACTCCAAGCTGTCATGTTCCTGTATTGCAGTCCATTCATACTTGGCACTGTCCTGTAATTTCCAGGAGACTCATGAATTACAGTGAGTTCTCCCAAGCATGTAGGCAATCCTCCCATGGCCCCCCTTTCAACTTCTCCAGTAAAGTGGGCGGGGCAATGATGTAGCAATTCAGGGCCGGCCCAACCATTATGCTGAGTACACGGCTGGGTAAGGTGCAAAAGTGAGGATGGTGCTGAGCAGGCTTGACCACGCCCCCAGCCAACCTAGAAGCCCATACTGCATCCTCGGCTCTGGCGGCTGCCGCAGTGTTCCCTTCTTAGCCAGTCCCCATGATTCTACACAGCCAAGGGCGTAGCTACCATAGGTGCAGGCAGTGCAGCTGCTATGGGGCCCAGAGCTGAGAGGTGCCCACCTTCCCTGTCACAGTTACATGTGTTTCAATCTTTTTCCTTGGGGCCTGCAATATACAGTATCTAGTTACGCTTTTAGACCTGCTCATTGTAGTGTGGTATAAAAAGAACTGGAGGGTATTTTAATGTTATATAATATGAACCGGGGGGACTGTAATGAGGCACAATATGATTGGGGAGCACTATATATAATAATGTGCATTAGGGATACTATGCGGCATAATGTGTACTGGCAACCCTACAGTGTGACATAGGATGGACTTAAGCACTACTGCGATTAATAAAAGACACTAGGGCACTACTATGGGGCATAACATTAAATAAGGCTCTACAATGGTTTAGAAAATGAACTAGGGCACTATTATAGGGCATAAAATGAACAACTGCTGCAGAGAAGTGGGCCTAATTCTGAGTTGATCGCAGCAGCAAATTTGTTAGCAGTTGGGTAAAACCATGGCCCTCATTCCGAGTTGTTCGCTCGCTAGCCGCTTTTCGCAGCAGTGCACACGCTAAGCCGCCGCCCTCTGGGAGTGAATCTTAGCTTAGCAGAATTGCGAACGAAAGATTCGCAAAATTGCGAATAGAAATTTCTTAGCAGTTTCTGAGTAGCTCGAGACTTACTCTGCTACTGCGATCAGTTCAGTCAGTTTCGTTCCTGGTTTGACGTCACAAACACACCCAGCGTTCGCCCAGGCACTCCCCCGTTTCTCCAGCCACTCCCGCATTTTTCCCAGAAACGGCAGCGGTTTTTCACACACACCCATAAAACGGCCAGTTTCCGCCCAGAAACACCCACTTCCTGTCAATCACACTCCGATCACCAGAACGAAGAAAAAACCTCGTAATGCCGTGAGTAAAATACCAAACTTCTTAGCAAATTTACTTGACGCAGCCGCAGTGCGAACATTGCGCATGCGCAGTTAGCGGAAAATCGCACCGATGCGAAGGAAAATAACGAGCGAACAACTCGGAATGAGGGCCCATGTGCACTGCAGGAGGGGCAGATATAACGTGTACAAAGAGAGTTAGATTTGGGTGGGGTGTGTTCAAACTGAAATCTAAATTGCAGTGTAAAAATAAAGCAGCCAGTATTTACCCTGCGCAGAAACAATAGAACCCACCCAAATCTAACTCTCTCTGCAAATGTTATATCTGCCCCCCCCTGCAGTGCACATGGGCCCTCATTCCGAGTTGTTCGCTCGTTAGTGGTTTTCGCAACGGAGCGATTTGTCGCAAACTGCGCATGCGCAATGTTCGCAGTGCGTCTGCGCCAAGTAAATTTGCCAAAAATATAGGTATTTTACTCACGGCTTGACGAAGAAATTTCTTCATTCTGGTGATCGGAGTGTGATTGACAGGAAGTGGGTGTTTCTGGGTGGAAACTGGCCGTTTTATGGGTGTGTGCGGAAAAACGCAGCAGTTTCTGGGAAAAACGCGGGAGTGGCTGGAGAAACGGGGGAGTGTCTGGGCGAACGCTGGGTGTGTTTGTGACGTCAAACCAGGAACGAAACCGACTGAACTGATCGCAGTTGCAGAGTAAGTGTCGAGCTACTCAGAAACTGCAAAGAAATTTCTATTCGCAACTATGCGAATATTTCGTTCGCAATTCCGCAAAGCTAAGATTCACTCCCAGTAGGCGGTGGCTTAGCGTGTGCAAAGCTGCTAAAAGCAGCTAGCGAGCGAACAACTCGGAATGAGGGCCATGGTTTTGCCCAATTGCTAACAAACTTGCTGCTGCGATCAACTCAGAATTACCCCCAGTGTCTTTCTAGAAGCACTGGGATGGGGGCCCCCTCAAAATGTTGCTATGGGGCCCACATAGTTCTGACTACGCCCCTGTACACAGCCCTGCCATAGACTGGATGGAGCATGCCAGCAGCGCAGTGAAAGGGATATGATGCTGCTGTGGTGCTGTGACACAGGGGGAAGAGACACACAGGAAGAACTGCAGGGGACAAAGACCCCCTGGGGACCGGCCGCCGGGAGGAGAAGGCGAGTGACACACCGTGACTGCTCAGCTCACACTGACAGCCAGAGACGCTGGCTGGAGAGTGGAGCTGTCACTCCGAGAATGGTGGTCTCACACTTGAAGAAAGGTGAGCACCCTGGGGATCGGTCTCCTCTTATATAGCTGTGTGTCACGGGCTCCCAGTCACTACTGCTGCCTGTGTTTCTCTGTATGTGTGTATAGGGTGGCTGCTCAAAGTCAGCTTGCTGTGTGTCACTGAGCAGCACGTAAGGTGGTGATGGGTGCTACTGTGTGGTGTAATCTGAATTTGGAGTACTACCGTGTGGCCAAGCCCCTTCATTGTGAGACCACATCCTTTCTTTGCAGCGCACACCGAAGGCGCGTGCTGTCTCTTTATAAAAAGTATATGCCATTAAGGGGCGCCAAAATCCATATTCACTTACCAAAAAATAAAGCTTGGGCCGGCCCTGCCTCTGATGACGCGTGAATAGCAGCGCCATGCTCTCTGCCACATCCACGTTGATACAACCCCTCCAGGGTTTCACTACGATCTGCCGGCGGCCGGCCTCCCGACGACCAGCATACCGGCGCTGGGAGGCCGGCCGCCGGCTTACCGACAGTGTGGCAAGCGCAAATGAGCCCCTTTCGGGCTCGCTGTGCTCGCCACGCTACGGGCACGGTGGCGCGCTACGCACGCCACACTATTTTATTCTCCCTCCAGGGGGGTCGTGGACCCCCACGAGGGAGAATAAGTGTCGGTATGCCGGCTGTCGGGCTCCCAGCGCCGGTATGCTGGTCGCCGGGAGCCCGACCGCCGGCATACTGAAGACCCCCCCCCTCCAGTCCAGATCTCCTTTTAGCACTTGCAAGGGGATGTACAGTACTTATGTGACCGGCGGTCAGGAGACTGACAGTCACAATACCGAATCCAGGATCCCACCCCCTCACAATCCCGATAGCGACTAACAGGGACTATTCCCCACTTGTAGGTAGAGTGGGAATAGAACTTGTGGCGAGCCCAGCTCACCACTGATTCTGCAAGGGGCTTTGTTGCACACACTCCCTGCCCCCCTTTCCCTGCCGATCATCTAAAAGCCGGGATCCCTGCGTGGGTATCAGTGGTCACACGAACCCAACCCCTTGCAAGAACATATGACATGGAGAATAAAGTTTTTGGGGCTCACCTCCCTTCTTCACGTGTAAGACAATAAAACTAGTTCTGTGTGGAAAAGTCTGTTGGTCTCATATCGCTGTATAATCTACATTTAAACGTATCTAAACTTTAACTTTCAATGAACTGCACAACGAAGCCAGCAAATACAACAAATCCATGTAGCGATCAGACTATGATCCAGGCTTTCATTCCCCCTCCTTCCCCCATTGCAACTGCACACGAGGAAGCTGAGGCTGCAATGTACTTCACTGAGAGGATCTCATACTGCTCGGTTGATGCAGTGCAAGGTATGGGGGTCCTGAGGGTTGGCGGTTATGACTGGCAGCAGCATCAAGTTACGGGACATGGGGGGGGGGTAGATGTTACTGGTAGTGGCAGCAAGCTACAGGGCGGAGGTGACTCCGGTCCTTAGGACCGTGGGACCCTTGGCCAACTGCCCTTTAAGCCCATACAGAGATGGCCCTGCCACCTAAGTGGCACTGCAGCAGCAATCTTGGCTGCAGTGTTCCATTACACCCTGCAAGACTTAAGCAAGGGCCATAGGGGGGTATACGTTGGCATCAGTTGCATACCCCTAGTTATGGCCCTGCACACAATGAATACCCTAAAAATGTGACTCCCCTCTATCCTCTTTATCATCAGGGTGTTGTTGCTGCTGTCTAAAGCATCACTGATCAACCCTGCTGGAAAAACACTGCCTATGTGATAAACTGGCTGCCATTTTCGACTATTCAGATTCTTAGTTGAGAGCAAAGCAAAAAATTAAAGTAACTTTGTATCTGGAAAAAAATGCTGCAGTACAAGGGGTGCAAATAGTTGTTTTTCATAGACAGCGGTGTCACTGAGGTTGCCGTCACCCAGTGCGCCACTGTTGAATAATTGTGTCCGCTGTCATGAAAGGGTGTGGCCTCGTGTTCGCAAAGCAGCACCCTCCTGGTGTGACAAACAACTCACCTTGCTCATGGCCTTAATGGCCAGGAAAACCAAGCAGGCTTTTCAGCTACAAAAATAAATCTAATGCAAGGCAACACCTAAGGCAGCACAAGCACCAAACACTAATATTACCTGCCTGGTAGAAATAGGGTGTGGCTTTGTGCTGTTTAGAGCATGACCTGTCATGACTCAGTTCTTGTCCCGCTGGGGTTTTGCCCAGTGCTCCGGGAGCTGCTTGGCAGTCCCCAGCATTTCCTTGATATCACTGCTGCTCGGTGCCTCCATCCGATTCCATCCGAGGCATTAACCCCAAAGTCTGCTATTTTGGTGTCACCCTCTTGGATGGTGTCATCCAGTACGGTCTACACCCACCTTGTCACGCCACTGGTCATGGACTTTAGCGGTACTCTTTCCATAAGACCATTGACCTCATGAGGCCATCTGATGATTTTTTTTCTTTTAAGTAATCATTTCCCCCCCGCTGGGGGGGAAGGGGGCACATTGGCCATGGATGCGCAGCCATTCACTGCAGCCACACAGATGCTGTGGCCAATCATTGCAGCCACAACTCCAATAGGAGTTACCAATCATCACTGCTTGTAGACTCTCAGCGGCCAATGAGAGCAGTTCTATATCGGGAACTTTATCTCACTGGCTGGTGCGCCTGCAGGCACCAACATTCTTCCTCTGCTGGAGCACTGGCTCTCTTGATTAGCCTGCGAAGCTTCTGCAAGGTGGCAGCACAGGTTAGTGAACACAAACCACCAGTGGAACAGAACTTTGCTTGAAACATCACTAAAAACACCTAACATTGAATGAGAGCTACGGACCGCAACTCTGACTGTTGTACATAGCTCCATCCTTGTCTGTATCTTTTGCCAAATGCACTTCTGCAACTTTATGCAAAGCTTTCCCTTGGTGTACATCTGTATGCACAAATGTTCAAAGACTGAGATGCCCACTGTCAGCATCTGCAGAAATAAAGCACCCATAAGAAGGACCATCTCCATGCGTCCACTAAACCACCTCCCTGTCAGTGCCCAGAAACCTCCAATACATTTTCAAAACATTTCTGAGGCTCTGCATCTCCCGTGCTTCTCAAACGCTACTCTGACTCTGGACACATGCGCAGAAGAAAAAAAATTGGATTTTAATACCTACCGGTAAATCCTTTTCTCCTAGTCCGTAGAGGATGCTGGGGACTCCAAAAGGACCATGGGGTATAGACGGGATCCGCAGGAGACATGGGCACACTAAAAAGACTTTTACTGGGTGTGAACTGGCTCCTCCCTCTATGCCCCTCCTCCAGACCTCAGTTATAGGAACTGTGCCCAGGGGAGACGGACATTTCAAGGAAAGGATTTTTGTTAAACTAAGGCGAGAGACATACCAGCTCACACCACATACACACTGGATTAGCAGGAAGGAATACCAGATAACAGTATGAAATAACAAGAGCAACAAGCTGAATATAACTGATACACAACCTTCGTGTAACCGAAAACAACAAGTATCAATACAACTGCAAGTAACAGTCTGCACTGGGATGGGCGCCCAGCATCCTCTACGGACTAGGAGAAAAGGATTTACCGGTAGGTATTAAAATCCTATTTTCTCTTACGTCCTAGAGGATGCTGGGGACTCCAAAAGGACCATGGGGTCTATACCAAAGCTCCAGACCGGGCGGGAGAGTGCGGACGACTCTGCAGCACCGATTGAGCAAACATGAGGTCCTCCTCAGCCAGGGTATCAAACTTATAGAACTTAGCAAAAGTGTTTGAACCCGACCACGTAGCTGCTCGGCAAAGTTGAAGTGCAGAGACCCCTCGGGCAGCCGCCCAAGATGAGCCCACCTTCCTGGTAGAATGGGCCTTTACTGACTTCGGCAACGGCAGCCCAGCCGAAGAATGAGCGTGCTGAATCGTATTACAAATCCAGCGTGCAATAGTCTGCTTGGAAGCAGGATTTCCAATCTTGTTGGAAGCATACAGGACAAACAGAGCCTCCGTTTTCCCAATAAGAGCCGTTCTGGCGACATAAATTTTCAAAGCTTTTACGACATCAAGAGATTTTGAGACTACCACAGCATCCGTAGCCACAGGTACTACAATAGGTTGATTTATGTGAAGCGAAGAAACCACCTTTGGCAGAAATTGTTGACGAGTCCTCAATTCCGCTCTATCCACATGAAAAATCAAATATGGGCTCTTGTGAGACAAAGCCACCAAATCTGACACTCGTCTGGCAGACGCCAAAGCCAAAAGCATGACCACTTTCCAAGTGAGAAACTTTAACTCAACCTTATGCAAAGGTTCAAACCAGTGAGACATAAGAAACTGCAACACCACTTCAAGATCCCACGGTGCCACGGGTGGCACAAATGGAGGATGGATATGCAGCACTCCCTTCAGGAAAGTCTGAACCTCAGGAAGGACGGACAATTCTTTTTGAAAGAAAATAGATAAAGCCGAAATCTGCACTTTGATGGAACCCAATTTCAGGCCTGCATCCACGCCTGCCTGCAAAAAGTGGAGGAAACGACCCAATTGAAACTCCTCCGCAGGAGCTGCTTTGGTTTCACACCACGACACATACTTTCTCCAAATACGGTGATAATGTTTTGCCGTGACCTCCTTCCTAGCCTTAAGGAGAGTGGGGATGACCTCCCCGGGAATACCCTTCCGAGCTAGGATTTGGCGTTCAAGTTCCACGCCGTCAAACGCAGCCGCAGTAAGTCCGGAAACACACAGGGCCCCTGCAGTAACAGGTCCTCTCTTAGAGGAAGCAGCCAAGGATCTTCTACTAGTAATTCCTGAAGATCCGGATATCAGGCCCTCCGTGGCCAATCTGGAATGACAAGTATTGCCTGAACCCTTGTTCGCCTTATGATCCTCAACACCTTTGGAATGAGAGGAAGCGGAGGGAACACATACACCGACTGAAACACCCACGGAGTTACCAGGGCGTCCACTGCACCGGCTTGGGGGTCCCTCGACCTGGAACAATACTTCGGAAGCTTCTTGTTGAGGCGAGACGCCATCATGTCTATCTGAGGAATTCCCCAACGTCTTGTCACGTCTGCAAATACCTCTTGATGAAGAGCCCACTCTCCTGGATGGAGATCGTGTCTGCTGAGGAAGTCTGCTTCCCAGTTGTTCATGCCCGGGAGGAAGACTGCTGACAGAGCGCTCACGTGCTGTTCCGACCAGGGGAGAATTCTTGTGGCCTCCGCCATTGCCGCCCTGCTCCTTGTTCCGCCTTGGCGGTTTACGTACACCACCGCTGTTATGTTGTCCGACTGGCTCAGGACAGGGAGTCCTGAAGAAGGTTCTTCGCTTGCAGGAGGCCATTGTAAATGGCTCTTAACATTTATGTGGAGACAAGATTCCTGGCTTGACCATTTTACCTGGAAAGTTCTTCCTTGCATGACTGCGCCCCAGCCTCGGAGACTTGCATCTGTGGTCAGCAGGACCCAGTCTTGGATTCCGAAACGGCGTCCCTCTAGAAGGTGAGAACCTTGCAGCCACCACAGGAGAGAAATCCTGGCCCTGGAAGATAGACTTTATTTTCCGGTGCATGTGCAGGTGAGACCTGGACCATTTGTTCAGCAGATCCCACTGAAACACCCGGGCATGAAACCTGCCAAACGGAATGGCTTTGTAAGCCGCAACCATCTTCCCTAGCACTCGAGTGCATTGATGAATCGACACTCTTGTCGGTCTCAGAAGCTCCTTGACCATGGTCCGTATTTCCAGAGCTTTGTCCTCTGGAAGAAACACTCTCTGTAGCTCCGTGTCTAGGATCATGCCCAGGAAGGGCAGCCGAGTTGTCAGGATCAACTGAGACTTTGGCAAATTTAGAATCCAACCGTGATGTCGCAGAACCGACAGGGAGAGTTCCACATTTCTTAGCAACTGTTCCTTTGATCTCGCCTTTATCAGGAGATTGTCCAAGTACGAGATAATTGTGACCTCTTGCTTGCGAAGCAGTACCTTCATTTCCGCCATTACCTTGGTGAAAACCCTCGGGGCCATGGAAAGCCCAAACGGCAACGTATGAAATTGGTAATGACAATCCTGCACCGCAAATCTCAGGAAGGCCTGATGAGGAGGATATATCGGGACGTGTAAGTAGGCATCCTTTATGTCGATTGATGCCATAAAATCCCCCCCTTCTAAGCTGGAGATCACAACTCGAAGAGATTCCATCTTGAACTTGAAAATTTTCAAGTATGGATTGAGGGATTTTAGGTTCAGAATTGGTCTGACCGAGCCATCCGGCTTCGGCACGACAAAGAGGCTCGAATAGAACCCTTCCCCCCCGTTGAAATGAGGGAACCGGCACAACGACCCTCTGTTGACAGAGCTTTTGTATCGCAGCATTTACTACTACTCTTTCTGGAAGAGAAACGGGAAGGACCGACTTGAAAAAGCGGCGGGGGGGGGGGGGGGGATCTCCTGAAACTCCAGTTTGTACCCTTGGGACACTATGTCTAAGACCCAAGGATCCAGGGCCGATTGAAACCAGCCCTGACTGAAGAATCGTAGACGGCCCCCCACCGGCACGGACTCCCTGCAGGGGAGCCCCAGCGTCATGCGGTGGACTTGGTAGAGGCGAGGGAGGACTTTTGGTCCTGGGTGCCTGACACGGGAGGCGACCTCTTTCCCCTTCCTCTACCCTTTGAAGCGAGGAAGGACGAGCCCTTTCCTTTTTTGTATTTATTAGGCCGAAAGGACTGCATCTGATGATGGGGCGCCTTTTTCTGTTGTGTGGGAACATAAGGAAATAAAGATGACTTACCCGCAGTAGCGGTAGACACCAGGTCAGCAAGGCCGTCACCAAACAAGACACTACCTTTAAAGGGTAGAGCTTCCATATTTTTTTCTTGGAGTCGGCATCAGCATTCCATTGATGAATCCACAGCGCCCTCCTGGCCGAGACCGCCATGGCATTGGCTCTTGATCCCAAGAGGCCAACATCCCTCGCCGCATCCTTTAAGTAATCTGCAGCGTCCTTGATATAACCAAGAGTCAAAAGAATGTTATCCTTATCAAGGGTATCCATATTAGTAGCCAAATTATCAGCCCACTTAGCAATAGCACTACTCACCCATACCGACGCCACAGCAGGTCTGAGCAATGCACCAGTATTAACGAAAATGGCCTTCAATGTCGTCCCAGCTTGCGATCCGCCGGATCCTTGAGAGCAGCCGTGTCAGGAGACGGAAGCGCCACCTTCTTGGACAATCTGGATAGAGCCTTGTCCACATTGGGAGACGACTCCCATTTCTCCCTGTCATCAGAGGGGAAAGGATATGCCATAAAAATTCTCTTGGGAATCTGCCACCTTTTGTCATGCGACTCCCAAGCCCTTTCACAAAGAGCGTTCAGTTCATGAGAGGGGGGAAACTTCACCTCAGGCTTTTTCCCTTTAAATAAGCAAACCCTTGTGTCTGGAACAGCAGGTTCCTCAGAGATATGTAAAACATCTTTAATAGCCACAATCATGTACTGAATACTCCTAACTACCCTTGGATGTAAAGTAGCCTCATTGAAATCGACATCAGAATCAGAGTCTGTGTCGGTATCTGTATCTGCCATCTGGGTAAATCAACGTTTTTGTGACCCTGAGGGAGTCTGTACCTGAGACAAAGCGTCCTCCATGGATTTCCTCCATGTTTGTGTCTGAGAATCAGATTCATCCAGCCTCTTAGACAATAAAGCCACATTTACATTCAGTGTACTCAACATATTCACCCAATCAGCAGTCAGCTGTGCCGACAGAGTCATTCCCAAATCCTTTTCTGCGCCCCCAGTAACTTCCTCCGGGGAGGAACACTCAGCCTCAGACATGTCGACATGTAGTACCGACACACCCACACTCACACCGGCCAAATCAAGGGGACAGACCCACAGGGAAGCCTGCAGAGAGAAACACAGAGGGAGTATGCCAGCTCACACCCCAGCGCCCATATACTACAAATAAATAATATATGTGGTTTGCGCTGTAATATAAAGATAAAAAGCACCGAATTGCATGTGTGCCCCCCCCCCCCTCCCCCCCCCCCCCGTTTTGCTCCCTTGTTACTTGTAAGGAGCTTGGAGGTCCGGGCCAGCGTCTCTGCAGCGGCTGTGGAGAAAGAAAATGGCGCTGGTGAGCTGTGCGGCTAAGCCCCGCCCCTTCCCGGCGCGCTGTAGTCCCGCTCAAATTTGAATTTATTATACTGGCGGGGGTATTGTATACGGTGCCCGGGCACCGAATATGCCTTCTGCCAGTTAAATTGACCCTCAGTAACTGCTGCCCAGGGTGCTCCCCCCCCAGCTCCCTGCATCCTGTGAGTGGTGATGTGTGTGGGAGCATGGAGCGCAGTGCTGTACCGTTACTGAAGTCTTCTGCCGTCTAATGTCTTCTGTTCTTCTAATACTCACCCGGCTTCTTTCTTCTGGCTTCTGTGATGGGGGTGACGGCGCGGCTCCGGGAACAAGCAGCTAGGCGCACCAAGTGATCGAACCCTCTGGAGCTAATGATGTCCAGTAGCCAGT